>NC_142941.1:13680570-13690570 GCF_046866305.1 Octopus bimaculoides
TACGATTGGGTTAGATTTGATTAGAGTAGGATCAGGTCTATAAGGTTTGGCCTGGTGTTAAATAACAACAACAACAACATCATCAACAACAACAACATCATCAACAACAACAACAATAGCAGCAGCAGCAACAACAACTATAACTACAACACTATCAGCAACAGTAATAACTTCAACAACATGTTACGACAATTACATGAGTAGCAACAACAATAAAACAGGGACAACAACAGCAACAAAAGCAGCAGCAGCAGGAATAGCAATATCGGCAGATCCTTCAGCAGCTAATAATGTAACATCAGCAAAAAGAACCAAAAATTGTAGCAAATATAAAATAATAATTATGGCTGCTAACATAAGACAAAAAAAAAAAAGAAATATGGTTTCCTGCTCCATCACACTCCCACCTACCACCAGACCTACGCATATAATGATGGTAAGGAGGAGGAAGAGGAGGGGGATGAGGAGGAGGAGATGGATGAGGATGACGATGATGATGGATGATAGTGACATTGATACTGGTGATGATGGTAAGATGATATTAATGATGATGATGGTGATACTGATGATGATGATGGTGATGGTGATGACGATGGGGATGATGATGATGATGATGATGATGATGATGATGATGATGATGATGATGATGATGACGATGTTGTTGATGACGACGATGATGATGACGACGATGTTGATGACGATGATGATTTCGTTTTCATGAGGATATTCTTTTTATATTGAAATTTAATTCAATCTAAATCGACTTGACACACTAGGAAGACAATAACAACAGCAGCAGCAGCAACAACAACAACAACAACAACAACAACAAACTACTACTACTACTACTACTACTACTACTACTACTACTACTACTACTACTACTACTACTACTACTACTACTATGTACACCAAAAGAAATTACGAGATAAAAAAAACTGGAAAGATTGGATAAAAAGAAAAAACAAAAGATTGAAGAATTTGGTTGTCAGCGTCTATGATACGATGGTGGTGGTGGATATGGTGGTGGTGGTGGTTGTCACGGTTGTGGTGGTGGTTAGTGGAGGGTGGGTGATGCTGATGGCTGTTGTGATGGATGTGATGTTTGTGGTAATGGCGGCGGCGGTGGTGGTTGTTGATGGTTTTGGTGGTAGTCGTGGAAGTGATGGCGGTAGTGGTAGCGATGGTGCTGTTGGCGATTGGTGTGGTGGAGGTGGAAGTGATGGTGTTGTTGGCGATGGTGTTGCTGGTGATTGTGTTGGCGGTGGCGATGGCGTTGTTGCCGATTTTAGTGGTGGTGGTGGTGGCGGCGACGGTGCCATCACAACCACCACGACCATCACGACCATCACCGCCATCACCACCACTATTACCATCAACACCACTATAACAATCAACATCATCACCACCACCACCACCATCATCACCACAACCACTGCCGTCACCACCACCACTGCCACCATGTTGTTGTTAATGGTGATAGTGGTGGTGGTGGTGATGGTCACCGCCGCCGCCACCATCACTATCACCACCATCACTACCATCACCACCACTACTCCCACCATCACCACCACTGCCACCATCACCACCATCACCACCACTACCACCACCACCACCACCACCACCATCACTACCATCATTTCCGTTTCTTTTATCATTTCAGAATATTTTCAAAAATTTTCTTCTTCAAATCTTTATATATTTTTTCCCCACAATTTCATTCATTTCCATCCTTCTTTCATTATGTTTTTCATTCTTTTACTCCTCCTTTCCGGCATCAACTATTCTCTCTCCCTCCCTCCCTCCCTCCCCCCCTCTTCCCCCCCCCTCACCGCCATTCTCTTAATCCTCCATTTTCTTTCCCTTTCTACTTTCATTTCAAATTCATTCCGTATCTTTCATTTATTACTTCATCATCGTTCCGACCCTTCCATTATTAGATTTCTGAAGCTTCCACCCACCATCTACACCGCCAAGGCGGTGGATCTGGCAGAATCATTAGCGCGTCGAACAAACTGCTTAGCGGCATTTCTTCGATCACTTTACGTTCTGAATTCAAATCCCGTTGAGGTCGACTTCTTCTTCTATCCTTTTAGCAAGTACCAGTTGAACACAGAAGTCGATATAATCAACTTACCTCCGAACCCCGCCGCCCCCAAACATTGTGGACTTTGTGCTAAAACTAGAAGCCATTATTATAATCCCTCTTAAGGTAGAGCGTTTGTTGAATGGTTAGCGCGTCTGATGAAATGCATAGCGACATTTCTTGGAGCACTTTACGTTCTGAGTTCAAATCCCGCTGAGGAAAACTTTGCCTTTCATCTTCTCGGAGTTACAAAATAAAGTACCATTATTTAGATTCGTTAAGACTTCCAGCAAGGAGAATCGTTTGAGCGTTGCAGTATATCCTCCGACTCTTTATGTTCTGAGACCAAATCCAGCCTTTTAGTCCTACCACCGGTGTCGATAAAATAAAATACCAGTCAGGCACTGGAGTCCATTGTATGAATTTCCCCCAACCCTTAAAAAAAATTACTGGTCTTCTGCCTAACATTGACACCTTTATTTTTATTCATCTCAAGGCGGTGAGTTGGCAGAATCGTGAGCGAGCCGGGCGAAATGCTTAACGGCATGTGATCGACTAGTCCCCTCCCACCAAATTTCAACACCTTGTGCCTTCAGTAGAAAGGATTATTATTATTATTATTATTATTGTTATTATTATATACTTTTAATCTGCATGTTTGTTACTATCACTTCCTGAGACACACCCAGCGTCCTAGGGCGAGTGAAGCATAAGAGATGTTACAGTATGACTGAAAGCTTCGAAAGGGGAAGTAGCAGGGGATGTAGCAAAATATCTTTACGTAATACAACAGACACATTTAGATCGATAGGGTTTTTCAGGCATCATTTATAGTCATTGATTTTATAAATCTTCATTGACAGTCCTTCATTTCGTCAATCATCATTCACTGTCAATCATTTCTTCAATTTTCATTCACTAGTTTTCATTCCTTCAGTCATGATCCGTTGTCATTCATTTCATAAACTCTTCGTACACGATCATTCATCTCTTCACTCTTTATTCATTGTTTCATCAGTCATCGTTCATGGACTTCCATTCTTCTTCCACTTTTTCACGTTTCAATCTATTTCTTCAAAAGACTTTTTCAACCCCTTCTTTAAGCATTTCTTTGCGTTAATCAACATTCGGCCATTTCCCCTCCCAAAGACGACGACGACGACGACGACGGCGATGCCCCCTACCGGCCACTATTACAACCACCACCGCCGCCACCTCTGTAATGTGATGATATGACACACTTCCACTTATTCTTTTCCCTCTATATTCCAACAGAGAATTTGTGGATTTCGTTCACTTAGTTTTCTATGTATGTATGTATGTATGTATGTATGTATGTATGTATGTATGTATGTATGTATGTATGTATGTATGTATGTGTCTGTCTATATGTATATAAATGTATGAATATATATGTATGTATGCATCTATCTATCTATCTATCTATCTATCTATCTATCTATCTATCTATCTATCTATCTATCTATCTATCTATCTATCTGACTGTATGTATGCATGTGCGCATATATACATACACACACACACACACACACACACACTTATATATATATGTATCTCTTTCTCTCTCTCTCTCTCTCTCTCTCTCTCTCTCTCTCTCTCTTTCTATCTTCCTTTATCAATTTGTGTCTTGCCTATGAAGTTGTTTTATGTGCACACGCGCACACACACATGCATACATATACACATACATACATACATACATACATACATACATACATACATACATACATACATACATGTATATATATATATATATATATATATATATTCACACATTCATAGAGAGAGAGAGACACACACACACACACGCACTCACGCACATGCACACGCACATGCACATACACACAAATACACACACACATACATGCATGTGTATTTGCGCATGCACACACACAAACACAGACACATATATTCTATGTGTATGTACACATACAATTTAGTCGCCGCTTTCTCATTTATCTTCTCTGACACTCACCTTTCACTTCCCCACCAACACCAGCACCAGCACCACCATCACCACCACCAGCACCACCAGCACCACCACCACCACCAGCACCACCACCGCCACCACCACACTGCCTAACTTCCAACCGTCCCTGTCTTTCTACCCACCATTACTCTTCACCTTCCTGGCCCACTCAATTTCTCATTCATCTTTTACCCAAACTACCTCCCCTCATCCCCCCCCCCATACGCCACCGTTCACCAACAATCATTCATAGACGCAACACCCCTCCGCACGCACCTATACAACAAACACACTTCAAGCTCAGACCACACATACAGCAACCGTGAATAAATGCATGCAAACACATTTAGTCCACACAGCAACACATCGACAACACAACTAAACAACGCAGTTCATGCCACAGTCATTGTACTACAATCTGGCCCATACCGCGTGCCATAACGCCATGCAGCACTCCATAGAACATACAGTACCACACATACTATATCTCATACCACGCGTCATACTGCATACTGTAAGACCTTTTTTGGTCATGAGTGACTTGGGAGTGCACCTAGAAAGTTTTCATCCAAGGCACAAGTCCGGGCGAGGCTGTTTATGGAAGACCAGTTGTCGCCCACGTACACCAACCTCTCCTGCCCACGCAAACCAATATTATCTATGGGAAAGAGAAAGGCAAAAGCTTTGCACCAGTGACGTCACAACTCATTTCTACAGCTGAATGAACTGGAGCAACGTGAAATAAAGTATCTTGCTCAAGATACACAACACATAGCCCGGTCCGGGAATCGAACTCACTTCCTCATGATTGTCACCACGACGCTCTAACTAGTGAGTGTCATGCTGCATACTACATCCGCATGATACAGCCTCCGCCTGTCCTTAATGATCATGGGTATCTTCACCCCTGGAACAGCGCTGTCTGTGGTTGAACAGTCCGATATGCGATGGTAGTCTCTGTCACACAAGTCATTCTTGTGGGACTGAATCAGTGCTATATGAGTTGTAGTGTTGTTTCCTGCGGATCCACCGCTGAATTCATCAGCTTCTCCGATATAGGGATTTTTTTTTAATAACAGCCAACGCTGAACGATATACTATGGACGACAGGTTATTGCCCATGTAGCGTGTTTCCTCTGCGAATGGTTGTATCCGCAGCACAAGCCACATTTGTGGGACTGTCTCGGTGCTGTGCGAATTGTAGTGTTGTTTCCCGCAGATCTATCTTTTAACCCGCTGCATTCATCAGTCTCTCCAATACAGAGCTTTTCATAGGATCCAAACCTGAACAGTGTGCTATGGAGGACAAGTTGTTGCCCAAGCCGTGTGTTAATCCCTACCAATTTCTTATCATTAAAAGACCCAAAGTTACAGTCTGGCCGTTACAGTTCGGCACGAGCGTTGTCGCGGTAGTTGCCAGAACGAGGTAGTAGACAACATCGAACTCTCTTAGGGGTTCCTACACCTGATTTTTCCCCAGGTTTTTCTCTCGAATACTATGTATGGCCGCAAGGCAACGCATTCTTGGGATCACAGTTTTCTTTTCCCTAGAATGGTTTGCCACCCACCACCTACTCAGGCTAACGAACTCCTTCTACGCAACTGACTTGCTAATTAATCCCTTGGCTAGGAACCCTGATAGGTGTTACTGCTTCGGGTCAGAACAGATCTGAAAACAATAGTGGCTAAGGAGTGATTCCGCACTCCTCAAAATCCCAGAACACCCGAATTAGGGCTTCACCACACTGGATGTAGTTTAAAGTCTTACCTTGAACAACACGTACCATACACCGTACCTCACATATACCGTACCTCCCACATACCGCACCTCCCATATATCATACCTCTCACATATCATACCACACACATACCGTACGACACAGTCTACAGCACGCACCGAACTGTTTTAAAGCTTCTGTCTTTTGGTTTTCATTTCTTCTCTACCAAAATTCCTTCTGTTCATCAAATTTAGGTTCTTTAGTATTTGGGTATTCATTGTCTCTTTCCTTGTTTATTTGTTTTTCTTTTCTAAGGGTGATGGGTGGAAAAGGGGGCGGGATTCTTGAGAGTAAGGGAAACTTTTTAATCTCCTCACCCAACCATCTCTTGTTCGAGATTCTTACTTAAAAAACCCCCCGAAAAAACAAAACCAAACAAAACAGAACAAAAACAGAAACAAAACAAAACAAAAAAGAAGCAAATTTCAAAACAAATCATTCCTTTATGTATATATATATATATATATATATATATATATATATATACTACACACGCACACACGGAGACATGCTCTCTCACGCATCCACCCATATCTATCTATCTATCTATCTATTCACACTCATAAATAGCTAAACACATTTACGTTCGTGCATACATGCATGTGTGCATACGTACAAACATATTACATGCATACATACATACGTATACAAACCCAAATATATATTATATAATCTTTTCTACTCTAGGCACAAGGCCCGAAATTTTGGGTGAGGGGGCCAGTCGATTAGATCGACCCCAGTACGCAGCTGGTACTTAATTTATCGACCCGGAAAGGATGAAAGGCAAAGTCGACCTCGGCGGAATTTGAACCCAGAACATAAAGATAGACGAAATACCTTTAAGCATTTCGCCCAGCGTGCTAACGTTTCTGTCAACTCACCGCCCTAATATATATTATATAATATAATAGCTTAAGTATTGAGGTAGCACACGCGTATGTGGATGTCTTACATGAATAAGTTCACATTCGTATGTTTGACAAATTTCAGCTTCACTACATAAACACCCTGTGCTTAAACTACAGGATTCATTCTGCTGTTTGAAACTCAGAACAGCTCGACTAGTTTCGATTGGTCATTGCCTTGTTATTATAAAAATACAGACACAACCCTACCCTCCCGCACGCACCTATACAACAGACACACATTAAGATCAGACCATACATATAGCAACCGTAAACAAATGCATACAAACACGTTTAGTTCACACAACAACACATCAACGATACAACGAAACAACACAACTCATGCCACAGTCATTGTACTACAACCTAACCCATACCGCATGCCACTACACCATGCAACACTCCATAGAATATACGGCACTTCTCTTCTTGTTCTTCCTCAGAGCGACAGCACTGAGGGCGAGCATGAAAATTAGTGCAATTTATAAAATTTGTGGGATTTGGCGGGTAATAACAAGGATCAAGTGTCCTCTGAAATTGTCATGCCTTTAGAAAAAGGACTGTTGCTTGCCATTGGAGACAATAGATGAGTTATGGAAACATGTTTCTGGCTCAATAACCGTCTTCAGAACAGTAATTGTTCTACTTTATTTTCAGCAGAGGCGACTGTTAATTTACGAAAAGGAACATATTTTTTGGCAAAGGTAATTTGCATTTCAGTTTAGGAGAGCAGCGTGTGTGTATGTGAGTGTGTGTGTGTGTGTGTGTGTGTGTGTGTGTGTGTGTGTGTGTGTGTGTCTGTGTGTGTGTGTGTGTACGTAGGTAAGTGTGTAAGTACCGTGATTAGAGTGTTTCAAGTCGTTAACTACTTCGGTCTTAGCTAAAATGCCGAGAAGCGGCATTTTCGATAAAAAGAAAGTTTTGTTTTTAAATTCTAAGAGTTTATACGAGTTTTCGTAAGAACGAACTTTTAGACCGTATTCCGAAATTATTAGTTGTGCATAACAGTTCCTGTTAGTGCGAAATCATGTTACTATATTGCGGGAGATACCTATACATATTTACATTGCGTCCCATCTGATGACAAGCCATGTCTCATGCGGACCGTCTTTCGAAAAAAAGGTTGCTCATGCTTGATGGAAATAAAAAATTGAAACGTTATAATGAGAAAACACACACACACACACACAATTGAAATGCAAACTACCTTGACCATAAATGTATTCTACTGCTCTTCGTTTATCTTTCTGTCTGTCTGTCTGTCTGTCTGTCTGTCTCTCCCTCTCTCCATGTGTGTATATGTGTACGTGCGTGTGTGTTTATAGATAGATGGATAGCTAGCGAGATAGAGATAGAGAAAGAGAAAAAGTGAGAGAGAGTGAGAGAGAGAGAGGAATAGATTGCAAAAGAGAAAGAGAGAGAGAGAGAGAAACAAAGAAAGAGAGAGAGAAATAAAGAAAGAAATAAATAAAGAAAGGAAGAGAGAGAGAGAGATAGAGAAAGAGAGAGAAGACTTCAAATACAGTGAAACAACGTACAACGAAAAAAACCGAAAAAATATTTTAAATGTCGCTTGTATGTTATTTCACAAAGGTTGTGGTGAGGTGATTCACACTAACATTCGACATTGGTGTGGGCTTTGGGTATGTATGTATGTATGTATGTATGTATTACGTACGAATGTATGTATTTATATAAGTTCGTACGTCTCTGTGTGTGTGTATATATGTATGTATATATGCAAGAGTGCATCTGTATATTAATGGTGACAGAAGCATCGTTTGTAACGAATATTAATTTGCGAATCCAACTTGCATGCGTTTGTCTGCGGCAATCGTCCTGAGAAACCATCTCGTTACGACGTTGTATACCAAAAATGCACTGATTATATCGGTGGATGGGAATTTTTTATCACGTGATTTCAACATAATTTGCCTTCATCAGCAACAGGCGCCCTACTACTACCATCGAATGCCAAATCGAAAATCCATCAAATCCATATAGTTTATAACTGACTAAATAATAAGCGATGTCGCAAAAGCTGGTGGGCTGTGTATAAATTAGCTATTATCGACGAAAACAGCTTTCGTGATGAATATTAATTTGCACATCTAAAATAAATTGGATGTGTTATTTTTGAACGCCTTAGGCAGCGGTAAGCGTCTTGAGAAATCATCTCGTATACACAATAAGTTGGTAACGAAGCACAAATTACAGTGAAATCACTTAATACAAAAGTCTCATCGCCAATTCTGATGAGATTTCGTCTGCTCTGTATACGAAATAGTTCCCCATGGCGATTAACGCAGCCTACGGCGTCCAACTCGAAAGTTCCAGATTAAGTCGGAAATATATACGTATATATATATATATATATATATATATATATATATATATATATATATATACACACAAGGTGCAGTGAATATATTGTCGTCTAAATTACGCAAAAATGAAAATAACACTGACGTCTCATTTTAACAGATGTATTTATCAACATTGCATAAAAATATCTTGAAATACTAAAGAGTAAATTCATTCAATAAAATCGCCATTTACTTCAACTACGGTCTCTAGACGATTTCGGAATCTCCTACAACTCTTTTGAACGGTCTCCTTGTTTAAGTTGGTGAATGCTGCCATAATCCTTGCTTTCAGTTCGTCTTTGGAGTTTTGTTGGTCACTCGCTCAACTGCACTCCACACATAATAACCAAGAGGGTTGCAGTCTGGGGAGTTAGGTGGCCAGATGTTAGGGGTGATGTAGTTGCAGAAATTGTCTGACACCCATGACTGGGTTCTCCTGCTTGTGTGGCATGGTGCAGAATCCTGTTGCCAGAGATAGGCTCTTTCAGCACCTCCTCTAGGCACTTGATGTAGGCCTCCGTGTTGAGTCCGAGGCCGTGTGAGAAGATGAATGGAGGCATAATATCGCTATCAATGATGTTGACTGGATGTTTAATTTTTATCACTCTCGGTACATGTTTTGGGGACACGGCAAGCCAACGGGTGTTCTCCGTGTTCACCATCTGATCCTAGTAGGAATTTTTCTCGTCTGAGAAAAACCAAAGCATGTTCGTAGCGCGGTCTTTCCTCTTGTCCTTGATGGCTTGGAATGAAAAATGGCCCTTTCTCATCTTGTATAAAGAATGCCAAATGACTTCATGCACTACCTGCCTTTATAAAAAACTCAATCATTCCCATGTCCCTGGCGATGGACCTGATCGACTTGGAGGGATTGT
>NC_142941.1:13703070-13710570 GCF_046866305.1 Octopus bimaculoides
GTTTGATTGAAAGACGCTATCAAGGAACATTTGTACATCATTGTTCGTGCATTTAAGTATGAAAGCGTGCATAGCTTTGTGTACGTACGTACGTACGTACGTACGTATGTATGTATGTATGTATGTATGTATGTATGTATGTATGTACGTATGTATTCACGTAAAGGTCTACATTCGTATAACTGCGTATGGATCTTTGCATCGATGTGTGTGTGTGGATGGGACGCGTGTATAGAAGTCTGTCTGCCCGTGTCACTGTCTTTCTGTATGCCAATCTATCTCATTATCTACATATGTATGTTAACATATATACACACACTAGCGCACACACACGCGCATACTCATACACACACATCTATCTATCTATCTATCTATCTATCTATCTATCTATCTATCTATCTATCTATCTATCTATCTATCTATCTATCTATCTGTCGTTAAAGTCTGTCATACCGGCCGCGACGAAGGGAAATAGCCCTGAAACTCGAGTCGCCTTTATATATTTATATTTATATATTTGATCCTTTATATTGAACACTCAATATTTCATCTACATTCAATACTTTATTTCATGGTGCCATCCATTTTTATTTTATTTTATTTTATATTATATATTGTATATTATATTATATATTGTATATTCCATATTCTATACCCCACATTGGTTCTGCAGGAATATAAATAAAACATAAAAAACAGACAGTGTTGGAACTCTTTTAAACAAAATAATATATTCCTCTATACACAATCATACAAAAAACCCACCTTTTTTGTATTTATTTTTACTCGCATATATATATATATATATATGTGTGTGTGTGTGTAAAGACATGTGTAGATATATGTGTATATACACGTACACCCCAGTCGCACACATGTTTCGGTGATTATGCGAATGTGGAGTCCAACGTAGGTCATATATTAACAAGCATATATATAAAAAATTAACAGAATGAGATAAAAATCCAAGGGTGTGAAGAATTTCAGAACGTTTATAAAGAGAAGGTCTTACAGCTGTTTCCGGGATATTTTATATATATCCCTTCATCGGAGACAGTGCGAGAAAATGGTTAAGCAATAGTTATTCTAGAGAAGGTATGAAATAGAGAGTGAAGTGACGGAATGAAAACAGACGTGAGATATGCAGGGATATTGTATCTGCAGTTCCATTATTTAAGCAGAATGGTATACATATAAGTTTCCTGTACCTTGTGTGTGTATATATATATATATATATATATATATGTATGTATATAATGTGTAGATTTATGTTAAGCTCTCTTCTTATACCATTGTAGCAATATTCATCCAGTTTTTCATGTTGCAATTTTTGTAGTGATATTTCTGCTTTCATACAATATTTATTCAGTGGCTGAATTCCAGAAGCAATGCCCTATACCTTTATAGTTACATACATACAAATATATAGAAATATCTATATATATATATATATATATATATATATATATATATATATATATATATATATACATACATATTAATACCTGTTTATCAATATTTTAATATTTATCTGTATATTATATATAAACACGCAGGCACGCACACGCATATCATGTATCTGCTTTCTTTCTGTCTGTCTATTTATCTGTCTATCTTTCTATCTGTCCGCCTGTTTTTTCTTTCTCTCTTTCTCCTTCCTTCTCTCTCTCTCTCTCTCTCTCTCTCTCTCTCTCTCTCTCTATATATATATATATATATATATATATACATACATACATACATGCATGTGTACAATATATACATGATCATAATATGAATATATATGTGTATATATATATAAATATATATATATATACAAACACACACACATATATATATATATGTATTTTTGTGTGTATGTGTGTTTGTGTGTGCGTGTGTGTGTGTGTGTGTGTGTGTAATTAAGACAGTACTATTTTAATTTAAATTGCATGACAAATAAAGCAATATTTCGAACGCCATGTGCATCCTTAAACATCACAAGAGATAAAAAAACAAAAAAAAAAAAAACTACGAAGAGCACTCATGTATTATAGCACAAGTTTTCTTTCAGTGATTTCCATAGTTAGAAAGATCGAAAGCTACTTACAGAAAAGAGAAAAATGGAGGATCGGTTTATAAACCGATGATTACGTCATTTTACACGTGTTTCATTGAAAATAACTGCCGTATTATGCAATTTCGTCCATTATCCTCTCCGAAGCACGTGTATAATGATGTAATTAAGTAATGTTTGAGCTGACCCTCCAATTTTGTACCTTTCACTCTCTCTCTCTCTCTCTCTCTCTCTCTCTCTGTATATATATATATATATATATATATATATATCCGACTTGCTTTAGCGAATAGACTGCAGCCATGATGGAACACCGCCTTAAAATAATTTATGAGTTGGTGATGATGGTGAAGGCTTCTTTGTTTCTGGGGTTGTATGTGGATATGTACGGCAGTATTTTCGGGGAAGGTGTGTTGACGTACATATCCACATACAACCCCAGAAACAAAGAAGCCTTCACCATCATCACCCAAAATTTACCAATGCTACATAAGGACCCCAAATTAAAGGAAATTTTACACACGCATAAAATCATTAAAAGCTACAAACAACCGAAATCACTAAATTTATAGCCTGTATATACACAATTGGTAGTATGCCGATCAAAGCACTTTCACTGTCTATGGTTACCTGATGTCATCCACAGTATTGAAATAAATATGGCACTGGAACTACCCCTGGAAATCCTGAGTGTTCGTAGAGTATATAACAAACGAGAGGAACGAAAAACGGAATTCAAGAGATTCTTTATTAATGCAAATATATACGTATGTATATGCATGCACAACGTGTATGTAAATGTATGTGTGCATGTATGTATGTATGTATGTATGTATGTATGTATGTATGTATGTATGTATGTATGCATGTATGTGTGTATGTATGTATGCATGCATGTATGTATGTATGTATGTATGTATGTATGTATGTATGTATGTATCTATCTATCTATCTACAGAAAGTGAGAATGAGAGAGAATGAGAGGGAGACTTACTGTCGAACGTGCTTACAGCGTTCCCTTTTAGGATGCTTTTAAATAACAGTAACAGACTTAGACAGATGATATAGCAGTATTTTGAGTTTGTTCAGAGCCCTGTAATTTTGCTAACATTTGCTGTTTGCTAATATTATATGTGATTATAATAGGGGCTTCGGCTAAAGGGTTGTATCTGCATACGTAGTAAGTCAAATGTTCGTATGTAAAGGATCCACAAACTCACAAATATCTATTCATGCGTGCACACACACAGATATGTGTATCGAAAAGAGCATAGATACACATAGACATGTATACTATATATACATATATATATATGTATGTGAGTGTGTGTGTGTATGCATATATGTATATATACTCATATATACATGCATACATTTACTTCTACATATGTATACAAATATATATATGTATATATATACATATATGTATATATATACATATATGTATATACTTACATATCTAGATGGATATATATTCATGTCTACACACACATACACACATTCACACATTCACACGCACACAAACACGCACATACACACACGCACGCCCACACATACATGCGTTTGTGTGTATACACACATATGTATATATTATATACATACATACATGCATACATACACAGGCATTTATACACATGCATGCATACACACACACACACACACACACACCCACACACACACACATATATATATATACACATCTATATATATTATATACATATCTATATATATTATCTATAAATATTATATACATCTATATATATTTATCAATATGTATATATACATACATACATATGCCTTCACACACAGACATACACACACATAGACAGACACACACACAGATATACACATACATACACACGCACACACACATGCATTTATGTATGGTTACACCTATACGCATGCGCATTTTTATATTCATAGAAAGTAAAAGACGATAATTGAAATCCGAGACGGCAAGATGTTTGACTCATACCGACTCCCCTTCTCCATCCGGTATCTCACCCCTTTTTTTCTCTTTTACCCCCAAAGCTTGCCCTACGGTGATCCCCGTCAATCCTCGCCACTGAAGACAGCCAAAAGTCCAGCAGGAAGTCAAAAACTAATTTTGAGACGAAAATAATAGACCGCAGTATATATATATATATATATATATATATATATACAAGTGTACATACATACATATATACATACATGCATATATGCATACGTACATGCATAAGTACGTACGTACATGAATACTTACTTGTATATATATATATATTTTTATATATGTATACGGGTCTGTATACACACACATACATACACACACACACACACATATATATATATACATATACACACATGCATACATACACACAGGCATACACGTATATACATATATGTGTTGTGTGTGACTATAATACATATATGTATCTAAACATCTCACTTTCTGTCTCTCTCTATATATACATGTATATTTGTATATATATGTATATATATATATATATATATATATATATATATATATATGTATATTTGTATTATGTGTGTGTGTGTATATATATATATATTCTCCCACGCGAATATACATATATCTGCGTATGTATGCATGTATGCATGCAGATATGTATATATATATATATATATATATATATATATATGTATATATGTATATATATATATATATATATATACATACATATATATATACATACACATATATATATATATATATATATATATATATATATATATATATATATACATACATATATATATACATACATATATATATATATATATATATATATATATATATATATATATATATATATATATATATATATATATATATATATACATACATATATATATATACATATATATATATATATATATATATATATATATATATATATATATATATATATATATATATATATATACATATATTAATCATTCAATCTATCTCTCTATCGATCGGTCTATATGTATGTACATACGCATTCTTGTGCACATGTTCGTGTGTGCGCGCGCGCGTGTGTGTGTGTGTGTGTGTATGGGTGTGCGTGTGCTCCGACATGCTCACAAACACTCTGGAGGTGAATCTTAGAAACAAGCACACCTACTGCATTAATATAATTTTTAAACCAGTCTATTAAACAGTAAACCCCCGAAATATCTGACTTCTTTCCTTCCTCGTTGCCTCCTTAAAGGGGCGGAACTGAATACCACAAGGCTGTTTTGTTTGTCGCTATACAGATTCTTCCAACCTAATTATAATGATTATTATTAGTATTTCTCCTGCAGTCACAATGGCCTGGATGAACACACGTGGTAAATGCTGAGTGTGGAGGAAATGTAATATAGTAAAACAGGTTTAATCTATAGTCCACAAAATAATAGATGACCACGTACAAAAGGCATGAGACGTTGCGGCACAGCCGTTTTGGCGCCGCGTATTTGGTGACGCTGATTCGACGCTGACTTATTTGAAATCAGACGTTTCGATGTTTCTCTTGCTCTCTCTGCTTCCCTCTTTATCTACTTCCCTCTTTATCTGCTTCCATCCTTATCAATGTGTGAGTATACTACTTTTTATGTGTAAGAGAGGAGAAATATTTATATCAATTGTGTTCAGTTAATGAACTGTAATGTTTTTGTCTGTCTGTCTCTCACTCTTTTTATATGTATATTTTTGTGTGTGGAGGCGCAATGACCCAGTGGTTAGGGCAGCGGACTCGCGGTCATAGGATCGCGGTTTCGATTCCCAGACCGGGCGTTGTGAGTGTTTATTGAGCGAAAACACCTAAAAGCTCCACGAGGCTCCGGCAGGGGATGGTGGCGAACCCTGCTGTACTCTTCCACCACAACTTTCTCCCACTCTTACTTCCTGTTTCTGTTGTGCCTGTAATTCAAAGGGCCAGCCTTGTCACACTGTGTCACGCTGAATATCCCCGAGAACTACGTTAAGGGTACACGTGTCTGTGGAGTGCTCAGCCACTTGCACGTTAATTTCACGAGCAGGCTGTTCGGTTAATCGGATCAACTGGAACCCTCGACGTCGTAAGCGACGGAGTGCCAACATATTTTTGTGTGTGCATACATGTATGTTTGTCTCCAGCACCCAAAATTTATGTTGCCAAAACAGGTTGGATATCCAGTCAGCTGCACCAAATTATCAGCGTCCAAACAATCAAGTCCAATCCTCTCATTGCAGTCCACAAAGGACTGAGAAGAGACCACCGAGGTTAGATTAAGATATCTTATGGGTCTTGTCACCTTGCATTCCGACTGCAACTGAACACCGCCGAGTTTACTAGTCAACATTTTCCTTATCGTTCGAACTATGAAATCTTCCACACCTGGTTAGTGTTCCCTCACTGTTGAAATACTAATGCTAGGGGTTTCAACAACAACTTCTCCTTTAGAGTTTCTTGGTATTCATATTTTAATTTCCTCAAGCAGCGCATAATTTCTTGTGAATGTTCTGAGTTCAAATTCCGCTTTCGGAGTGGATAAAATACGTACAAGTTGAGCACTGGGGTCGATGTAATCGTCTATCCCCTTCCTCCAAAATTTCAGGCCTAGTGCCTATAGCAATATATTAACAGAGCAAACGTACACAGAATACAATGACATAAGAAATTAAGGAGAAAAGGTGTGGTATTGCAGGTCCAACAGCTGTTTCTAGAGGCTCTGAATTAGGTCATAATGTTGGCAGATATAGTTAGCAAAAACTCAAAGGTAAGAAACCACTAGCGGAAGCATTTTAAGGTGGAAGGATAGGTATCAATCTTTATCCTAAAAGGCTACAACTTACCCGAAACTAGAGTCACTAGGTTGAGTACATCGTATAATTCATGCTTATTGAAGCATTTATCTTTTTTTTTCTTTCTTTATTTTTCTTTTGTCTCTTTGTCATCATTCTTTCCAATTACTTTTTCATTAATAATATATTCCTTTTTAAAAATTTTTACGGTGTTTTCTTCTTCTTCTTCTTCTTCTTCTTCTTCTTCTTCTTCTTCTTCTTCTTCTTCTTCTTCTTCTTCTTCTTCTTCTTCTTCTTCTTCTTCTTCTTCTTCTTCTTCTTCTTCTTCTTCTTCTTATTGTTCAGTAGTTTTATTTTTATAACGTGCTTTCACTTCACTACCGAGCGCAGCTCTGTGTGCCTTGGGTATGCGCTGTGGTTTGCTGTGATGCTCTTCTTCTTCTTCTTCTTCTTCTTCTTCTTCTTCTTCTTCTTCTTCTTCTTCTTCTTCTTCTTCTTCTTCTTCTTCTTCTTCTTCTTCTTCTTCTTCTTCTTCTTCTTGTGCTGTCGTTCTGAGTCTACGGCTTAAGCGTTAACTATAAGCATACAAACTTTAGGTTATTTCTATACATAAAAAAAAACAAAGACTTCAACCCGACTTTAATCTTCGTATCTGGCTCTGTATCATAAGATCTGAAAACAAATTACATTT
>NC_142941.1:13715570-13723070 GCF_046866305.1 Octopus bimaculoides
ACATAGACGTGTACATGCTTATATATAAATGTATATACGTGTGTATATGTGTGTATATATACGCACATATACAATGAAGGATAGAGTGAAAGATAGATGGCTTCACTGTTGAACTGAAGAAAATCCAATATATGGATTTTATATTGGTTTTTTATTTGTGCAATATTCTCTCAAGTGTGAGTATCAAATTTTACGCCATTCCATCCATATTCTTCGTGCACCACCCCACTCCATGGGGCGTACCAATTTTCATATAAATATCTTTTAATTGGTCTACACTGTACGTGATGGGCTTGTACATTACATTATACGCCCTTTTCATAAACAAGTATACAATGCTAGATAGATTGGGCCACGCCTACTTTTATTTACGTTACATAACAAGAAAAAAGTATTTAAATATTTAACCATCGGTTAACAAGATTGTTAATGAACAAAAACAAAAACGAGCTTTTCATTAGCGTATGTTGCCAATACTTAAATATATTTTGTATTTCTGGTTAATATATCTTTATATGTGGTCGAAAGTTGAATTTTGCACTACTAACTTATTACTTAACCAAAATGTGGTCAATAGTTGGATTTTTTACAACTAACTAATTAGTTAACTGCAATGAGGTCAGTAGTTGTACTTACTCATTATTTATCCACGATATAGTCGATAGTTAAATATTTTACCACTAATTTATTACTTAACTACAACAGGGTCAAAAGATAAATTTTGCACTACTAACTTGTTATTTAACCACAATGTGGTCAATATTTGAATTTTGTATTACTAACTTATATAACCACCATATAATCAATATTTGAATTTTGTACTACTAACTTATAATATAACCACAATATGGCTAAATTTTTTACCACAAGCTTATTTAATCACATTGTGGTTAATAGTTGAAATTTGTACTAAATTATTATTTAACCACGGTTTTGAATTTTGTATTCCTAACTTATTATTTGTAGAGGCGCGTGGTTTAGTGGTTAAGGTGTTGGACTCATGATCATAAAATTGTGGTTCCGATTCCCGGACTGGGTAATGTGTTGTGTTCTTGAGCAAAACACTTCATTTCATGCACTCAGCTGGTAAAAATGAGTAATCCTGTGACGGACTGGCGTCCCATCCAGGTGGTGCATATATATATATATATATATAGGCCACGGAAACCGGGAAACCGGCCCTTATGTATC
Source organism: Octopus bimaculoides (assembly GCF_046866305.1). Lineage (NCBI taxonomy): Eukaryota > Metazoa > Mollusca > Cephalopoda > Octopoda > Octopodidae > Octopus > Octopus bimaculoides. Next base: position 13,716,762 of record NC_142941.1, read on the forward strand.
TCTATGACTCGGGAAGAGTATTTATCCTTTTTTTTTTTTTTTTTTTATTAATCCTAACATTTAATCACAATGTAATCAATAGCTGGATTTTGAATTACTTGTGATCAGCTTTCTGATATATTTTATATATTACTAAAAATTATATCTATATATGTGCTCAATAGTTGAATTTTTTTTCCCAGTACTAAGTTATTTAATCACAATGTCGTCAGTATTCCAATTTCGTATTACTAGTATAATTATTATATCTTGATAAGTGGTTAAATATTATTTCTACATATTTGGTTAGCATATGGATGTATTGGCACAACTAACATAGAAGTTCCCTCTTTGGTTCATTTGTTGTTGTTGTTATTGTTGGATTTTAAAATTAAATGTAGATGCAGATACATTTAACTGACTTATAAAACATGGAATAAAAAGTAATCCGAAAACCAGGAGTATCTAGCGGGATTCGAAATCAGAATGTCCAGTTTACAGCATGAAATTATGACCTATATACTCACTCGATATCACTGTCTGAATAAATATAAGAATTTTGATTTCTCATCCTAAGAGCGCTTGCGCCTTCTTCTTTGGTGTTTGTTTCACCTTCTTCAAACTTCAAACACTACTGCGAGCAGTATTCATTTGCAAGATACGATTTGCCTCCGTTTTCACGTGAGCGCTCTTTTTCATATAATTATTCCATCTTAAACTAGCCACTTCAAAACTCTTACCCAAGGTTAGTCTTGGCTATGTCAAGATGGATTTTTATGTATTCTTCTTCCCACTTAAATTTTAAATGTTGCCACAATAGCAATATGTCCATTCTGGTGTAATTTTCTATATTCTTGTGCAGCTGAAGATTGCTCCGCATTTTGCATTTAATGTAATGTTCGCATTACTTGGATGAATGGAGTAGCATGAAACGTGCGTACTGCAATAACCTTTAAAATCCGTGTTGCTTTTTTTGATTTTTGATCACCTTTAACATGGAATTTCTACCCATTAACCAGGTATAATATCCCAGTTTTTGTGTGATTTTTGCTAAAAAAAAGTTGAAAATCAGTGAAAAAGAGAACACTTATGTTGAACTAAAATCTGCAGTTACTCTATCCAGATTACAAGTTCCAGATTATACCTGTAATTATTGGGGCCCTGGGATAGGTAACACACTGCCTAAATACCAACCTTGAGAAATTAGGCTTCTCAAAAACCAGAAAGAAGAAAGCTAATTCTCGGACTACAGATCCAATCCATCACTGGAACTATAAAAATGTGTAAAATTTTCCGGAAGTTTATCATTTAAATATATATGAGCATGTCTAAATATGTAACTGTATGCATGAGAATACATACATAAAACATACAAATCTGCACATACATAAATACATACATGCATACATACATACATACATACATACATATATACATGCATGCATACATATATACATACATACATGCATGCATACATACATACATACATACATACATACATCCATACATACATACATATATACGTACATACCCTTTATGCTGAAATTCCAATGAAGGAGCCCTGGATCTAGGTTAGAAACCGGTTTTTTCTCTATTGGCAAGAAATCTTGAAATAAAATGGATAATAACATACATACAAATAAGTAAGCCCTGGTGGCGCTTTGTATATGCGTATGTGCGTTTTTTGTCGGTTTTTACGGGTGAGTATGTGCACGTATGTGTGTGTGTGTGTGTGTCTCTGTGTGTGTGTATATATATGAATATATACATTTATACACACACACATTTACACATTTATACGTGTATATATGCATACATACATTTATATGAGTGTGTGTATATATATACATACACACGGACACACCACATTCACACACACACACACTTACATATATATATTTCTATGCATGTATGTATATGTATGCATGTATGTATATATATGTATGCATGTATGTATATGTATGTATGTGTGTATACATATATATGTTTTTGATATTAGTCGCAAACATTTCTTTGATACATGCAAAACTGAAAAGACCTCCACATCCGGTTGATGAGTTTAATGGCGTGAGCGCATTTCTTCTAAAACTCCCACGACGCTTTTCTTTACATCTGAAGTCATATTAAAAGCGAGACGTAGGATGGACATGTTTTGTTACAAAACATTCGATCAAAAACCATCTCACCACACAATCACACTGTTTGAATCATGATCAAATGCTACAACACATCATCACACACCGTCGCACCACCTCACTCATATCATAAACATTAAATTAAAGCGGAAATAGGTTATTGATAACACAATCATTTAATATAACATCAGAAGAGAGGAAGCAAAATATTACAAAAAAAAAACCAAAAAAAACCACACCCGCCGAAAATATATTTGAAGCCACATTCTGAAATTTGGATTCTTTTCTTCTTTTCTTCTTTTATTCTTTTACTTGTTTCAGTCATTTGACTGTGGCCATACTGGAGCACCGCCTTACCAAACATTCTCAATAACGATGATGATGATGATAGTTTTAAAGTTTGGCACAAGGCCAGCAATTTCAGGCGTAGGGATACGTCGATAACATCGATCTCAGTGTTAAACTGGTGGTTATTTTATCGGTCCCGAAAGGATGAAAAGCAAAGTCGACCTTGGCGGAATTTGAACTCAGAACGTAAAAGACGGGCGGAATACAGCTGAGCATTACTTTCTACTATAGGCAAAAGGCTTGAAATTTTGGTGTTAGATGGCTAGTCGATTATATCAACCCCAGTGCTTGACTGGAACTTATTTCACCGACCCCTAAGGATAACGGCGAAATAGACTTCAGCGGAATTAGAACGAAATAATGAATACTATCGAGCTTTTGATATTAGATACCCGTTTCTGAATTTGTTCTGTTATGTGAAGAGATTTCCAATAAATTCCTGCTGTGTGGTCAATGCTCGTGAACTGCCCAGTGGTGAGGACGGCCAAAACATGGCTACACAGGCTCTTGCCAAACTCTGCGCGCGCACACACACACACACACACACACACACACACACACACACACACACACACACACACTCACATGTATGTAATTTATATCCATGTATATATATATATATATATATATATATATATATATATATATATATATATATATATATATATATGTATGTATGTATATGTATATATCTCCCTTTCTTCCTAGCTCTCCTGTGTGACCCTTCTGTCCGGCATTCGCCATGATAGATCGCTAGCCACTACATATTCTTTATTTTCTCTCCTTGTTTCTTTTTGTGTTCCTTTCTGTGGTAGAGCGTAGGCTCGAAATGTTAAAGACTTTTTCACTTCCCGAGCGTTAAACTAATACATCTGTTTGTTGTCTACACCACCCTGTCTTCGTGTTTTTTTTTTGTGAATTCTCCCTATATATATATATATATATATATATATATATATATATATATATATATATATATATATATATATATATATATATATATATATATATATATATATATATATATATATATATATATATATATATATATATATATATATATATATATATATATATATATATATATATATATATATATATATATATATATATATATATATATATATATATATATATATATATATATATATATATATATATATTATATATATATATATATATATATATATATATATATATATATATATATATATATATATATATATATATATATATATATATATATATATATATATATATATATATATATATATATATATATATATATATATATATATATATATATATATATATATATATATCAGAGTGGTTGTGTGGTAAGAAGCTTGCTTACCAACTACATGGTCCCGGGTTCAGTCACACTGCATGGCATTTTGGGCAAGTGTCTTCTACTATCTATCTATCTATCTATCTTTCTATCTCTTTACATATACATACTTTGCTAAAACACATGTATACATATATACATAGATACATACATACATGCATAATATAAACACCTATATACATACAGATACACGCGCGCACATACACATGCACGTACACATATACACGTATACACATACACACGTGCACACATATATACAGCTCATTAACCAATTAAGATATCCGTATAGCGGGAATATCATATTCCTCTGTATCATCGTTTAGAATTTCCTCAATATAATTGTGGACCAGATCTACGTTAACCTTTTCCACCGTTCAGCGTGATTTACATTAAGTACGGTGGCTCTTTATTTGTTTTGATGATATTAAGAGGATGGGCCCAATATAATCGAATATTTTGTAGCCCTTTATTTCTGGATCACTTTGTACGATTATCTGCTTTCAAAATCTGCAAACTGACCAGCACAGCACGAATACGTATAATATGCTTCTTTTTCACGTTCATATTGACACTGGTGGTATCACAACTGCCACAGCCACCGCCGCCATCATTACCACTGTTACCGCCATCGCCACCACCACTGTTACTACCACCACCACCACCACCACCATCACCATCGGCGTTCTTGTTTTTGTGGTTGTTATTTTTGTTGTTTTCCTTGATGTTTTGTGTTGTTTTCGCTGTTGTTGTTGTTGTTGTTGCTCTTCCTGTAGCAATTGTTGCTCTTGTTGTTGTTGTTGTCGTCGTCGTCGCCGTAGTTGTCATTGCGGTGTTCCAGCATGGACGCAGTCCAGTGACTGAAGCAAATGAAAGATAAAAGACAAAAGAGACATTTGTCCTGTAATAAAGATTATAGCAATTTAATATTAAACTTCTGGCAAATGCGGCGAGCTGGCAGAATCGTTACCACCGCGGGCAAAGAGCTTAGCGACATTTCGTCCATCATCACGTTCTGAGTTCAAATTCCACCGAGGTAGATGTTACCTTTTTTTTTTCCCCTTTCAGGATCGATAAAATAAATACCAGTAGAGCACTGGGGTCGATGTAATTCTCCTTCCGCCAAAATTGCTGACCTTGTGCCAACATTTTGGGCAAAAAAATAGATAAAAATAGGATTGGAATTTTCACATGTAAATAGCAACCAAAATGTCTAGGATCATATAGTTTGCAGGAGGTGGATTAAAAGTTGCCAGTCCGGAACTTAAATGATATTAAAGGTGGCGCTGGCTTAAAGATTAAGGTCGTCTCTCTGCCGACTGGGAAAAGAGCTTAACTACAAAATATCTACGGGGAAGTTTAGATATCTTTCAATGGACGCCCATGTTCTTGACAATGTGAGAGCGATGGAATAGCTAAATGGGTAGGCGTAGATTATATAACGTATTTTCTGGCATTACAAGTTGATGTAATGTATAGTCTAGATATGTTTTGCAAACATTCAAACATCGTCACTATTTATCTATCTATCTATCTATCTATCTATCTATCTATCTATCTATCTATCTATCTATCTATCTATCTATCTATCTATCTACATATATGATCGAATATATTGTCTCATATAGACAATCGGCTAAAAAGACCTTTTAGAGCAAAATATTTAGAAAAAAGCATAAAAACATATATTATACAAGTTGTTCATACGTTAATTGTGCCCTACAGCTGTTTCATGAGCATAAACATCGTAAATTCCATTATTATGTAAATAAGATACATAATTAATTACTTTAAATTCATTCAAATTAAATCAATTTCAAAGCGATGCTTTCTCAAACCATCGCGTGCATTGCTTGTTATTTGACATCTTATTCTACACGTGAGTATGCATGAAATCTTAATACACAATTTCATACTTTTCTTTTTGAAACATATTTCACAACATTTTCAACAATACATCTTTACTCCGTTAACGATATGCATTTGTTATTATTGAACTTTCTATGGCAGATATTTTTTGTTTCTCACAGACTGAGACAAAGAATAAAAATGGTAATAGAAGTTCAACCAGGGTATTAACTGCATCAATGTCAAAGGGCAGTGCACATGGCCTTTGCAAGCATGTAAGGGCTTGACTGCAAAAGATCATGCGCATTGCTCTTGTGTCTAAATTAAGAACAGGAACGATGTGCGAAAGTTTCTCGAAGCCGCTTGCTTTGTTACAGGAATGTAATGTTCTAAAACATAAGGACAGCATTATACATGCGTGTATAAGTATATAAGTATGTATGTATATATATATTTACGTATACGTATATGCATATATATATACACACACACACAGGCACATATAAATATACATATATCGAGATATAAGTGCGTATATGTGCGTGTGTAACTGTGAGTCCCTGGTTATGTATTTGTGTGTATGCATATATGCGAGTATATGTAGATATACATGCATATGTACGTACATAGATGTAAATATTTATGTATACACAC
>NC_142941.1:13725570-13728070 GCF_046866305.1 Octopus bimaculoides
ATATATATATATATGTATTTATATATACATACATGCATGCATGCATGCATACATACATACATAAATCAAATATTGATAGAATCAACAAAAAAAGTACTCCATCCAGTGAGAGAGAAATATCATTTTAATACACAACCGATTGAGGCATTAATAGTTTCATACTTTTATGATACTTTAACTAAGCATATTTATAAAGTTTGCCATGTATCTCCAAGCAATCTTTCAGGCTCTGTTTATGCATTATATATATTTTAAAGACAAGGATGCTGGACAGTGAGAAAATAAGAAGAAACGTGACAGAAAAGAAAAACGGAAGAAGGTTGATGCAAACAAAAATGGAACCAGAAGAAAGAAACGAAATCAAGCCAACTAAAATTCCCGTCCTCCCTGATTGTTGAAGCCTGAATTAATTCAGCTGGTATAGAACAACATAACAGAAAATATACTTCAGACATTAAAGATGGAAACCATGCTCACGATATAGCGCAATGTTACATTGGGCATACACTAATCACAAATAAAAATGTGCATCTGGCTGGTGATGCATAAATCTAGCGGTCAAAATCATACCACACCGTCTTGATAAGGGAAGACTACGTTGGATAACATTAAGCTATGCCATGTCATAAAATAATATAGATTCCAAAAGATCGAATAAAGAGTTTGCTGAATCAGGGCTGAGTCAGGATTAAACAACAACAACAATAACAACAACAACAACAACAACAACAATAGCAGTAACTATGGCAGCAGGTTATAAACTACAATAACTACAACAACTACAACAATAACAACACAGGAACCACAAATAAAAGTAACGGCTGTCATCATCATCTCAGATAATCCTGAAGACATTCAAAGATCTGAAGGTAATAATTTCAAAAAGGATTCGTGCTGAGAAAGAAGGGAATCGGAAATTTTCTGTACTAAAACCGAGAAGACATATTGTTCAAGTGGACGATAACAGTCTTGAGAAATATATTACGAAAATCTATTCCCGGAGACGTGCTATTAGTGGATAATTTCTTTTGGTGATCAGAAAACCCCAGGATTCTAAAAGAAACTCATTATTTATCATTACTGTTTCATATGTCAAGCCTCTTTCCAATTATATTCAGTTTGAAGAATGGGTGATTGAAAGTGTGTGAATGGAATCAGTTTTGCAGCATGATTACCTGGTGAGATGATCTCAAGTCATAGGAGCAGTAAGAAAATAAATATAGATATCACAACATCATCTGATTTTTGTTTTTGTTTTTGTTTCTTTTTACTAACAAAAACTTGAAATTAAATATAGCTAGAAACGTCCTCGTCTCCAATAAAAGGCATCTCCAAGTCAACAGCAAATACCGTAGATTGTTTAATAAAAATAGCCATCAAGTCTATCGAAATCTATATGAAAAATGACTGCAGTATAATAATGAGTAAACTTGTATAATGAGAAGAACCAGTCAGCATAACGTTCAGGCGGCTGAAAATAATTTCAGGATTACAGATTTCCACACTGGAAGCGCTTAATCACAGTTACAACTCCAGGAGAGGGTGCCGATAAACTTCCTATAGATGCAGTTATATGTGCAATTTATGAAGTTTATAATGTTCAGAAAAGAAAGCCTAATGCTCACGGTCCTTTCTCAGGATCCCGGAGACTGGTTGGAAGAAGTGAAAAGAAGTGAGAGGAAGGGAGTTTATTCTCTGGCCAAAGACATGACCTAAATACTTGCGACAAAGGGGATTTTAGTTAGAGGCACCAGAGGACGAGATAGTGGTTTAACAACACCCGGATCTTATGTGGATTCATAAGCTTCCTGGTTACCCTTCAAAATCAAGAGCAGTCATTCAGACGGGCTTCCATTCAGTTTTCACCTTTGATCAACTTAGAGCTATGGTATAAGATAGGTGCTATGCAGTGTATGGAACTACATACCTGCAAAGAAATTTCTTTACCGCGCCGCCATTTGTGAACCTGTATCGACATTTTGACAAAGGGAACCTCATGTATATATCTATTAATTGATATACATCTTTCCTCGTTCTTAACGAAGCGTAATAAGGAGATGGAATTCTTTAGGACATTTCTTATTTCACAATCTTTTTGGAACGATATATGCACTGGAGAAATTTAGCATTGTCTTCTGAGTCATTACTCAAAACTTGCACTCTGCACTGTAAGCAAACCTAACAACATTCGTTTCCTTACCGTTGCTCAACGATAAACAACACCTAAATATATGTGTAATGTGTATGGTGGACTCGTTTGAAAGGTTTAGAGACAAACCCTTTCCTCTCTGGCCAACCTCTTATCAACGTTTTCGAGTATCACTTGAAAAGGAAGGTGAGTGAGAGTAGAGAGGGAAGTTTTGTCTAATGAAAAGTTTAACAAAAGGTGGGTGAATGTGGCAAGGTTGGTACGCATGAATGATGGAACCACCTTGAGCATGATCCTATAAAACAAAGACAGAGCTACACAGTGAGACGGAACCCAGAACCATGTGGTTGG
>NC_142941.1:13738070-13753070 GCF_046866305.1 Octopus bimaculoides
CTGGTACTTATTCTATCAGCTGTTTTGCCAAACCACTGAGCTACAGGGACGTAAACACACCAACACAGGTGGTCAAGAGGAGGGAGGGCGACAAAGACAAAGACAAAAGACTTGTATAAGACCCCCACCTCCAATCCCCGACCAAACACATAAACGACGAGTTTCTCCGCAGTTTCTGTCTGTCAAATTACTCACAAAACATCAGACGGCCAGAGGTTACAGTAGAAGCCATTGAGCCGGAAACCACATGGTTGGTAAGCATGTTTTCTAACCATATAGCTAAGCCTGAACCTACACACACACACACACACACACACACACACACACACACACACACACACACACACACACACACACACACATATAAACACAGTAACTCTCACGGAAACAGGGAAATACATCATGTGTAAACGGATTTATAGAGCACTGAAAAGGAACAGGCAGTTTATATTACGTTCTGAGTTCAAATTCCGCCGAGGTCGACTTTGCCTTTCATTCTTTCGGGATCGATACATTTAAAACCAGTTGCGTACTGGGGTCGATCTAATCGACTGGCCCCCTTCCCCAAAATTTCGGGCCTTGTGCCTAGAGTAGAAACGAAAAAAAAGTATATATATATATGTATGTATGTGTGTGTGAGTGTGTATGTATGTATGTATGTATGTATGTGTGTGTATGTGAATGAGTGTGTGTGTGTGAGTGCGTGTGTCTGTGTGTGTGTAAAAACACTAGCAATGAAAACGCGTAGCTCATGGAGTATAATTGAGACATGCACACGCACACACACACACATATATACTCACACGCGCACAGACATATATACTCACACACAAACACACACACACACACACACACACACACACACACACACACACACACACACACACACACACACACACACACAAAGAATAAACCCTCTAATAATCCATAAAAATCCAGTGTGGTTAGAATTTCTGAAAGGAGGCGAAGTGTTTCAGCTGTTGACTTAAGCAGTGTTTAGTGATTTAGGACAACGGCTGCGTGTGCTCAAGTATACATTGTACATACATACATAGAATAATACATACACACACACACATATATACATACATACATACATACATACATACATACATACATATATATATGTATACGTATAAATACATACATATGTGTAAACACACACATACATATATATTTTTGTTTCTGTGTGTCTATATATATATATATATATATATATATATATATATATATATATATATATATATATGTATATATGTATATATATATATATATATATATATATATATATATATATATATATATATATATGTTACTTATGTCTGAGGGGCTAGAGGTGTAGAAGGCAGTGGTGGTGGTGGTGATAGAGGTCGTGGTAGTGGTGGCGGTGAAGTTGGTAGCAATAGTGTTAGTGAAAGTCTTAGTCGTAATGGTGAATGAGGTCGTGGTGCTAATTGTAATGGGAATGGTGATAGAGGTAGTTGTTATGATGGTGGCGAATAAGTAATGGTGGTAGTGAAGGTATTTTTACCGTTTGTATTAGAGGCACAACGACAATAACAACAACAACAACAACAATAACAACGTAAACCAATGTTTTGTTTTATTTGGTTCTAATTCAGAACCAACAAATAGGGATCTCCGTTGCTACATCAAGAATAAGTTTCCACTCCACGCCGCCTCCGCCGTAGTACGTTTCCGCCTGCAAAACACAAATGCATACGCACGCGTAGACGTACTATTATTCTACACTCACCTTCGAACTACACCAATTCCAAAGCCTAGTCACTCTATCAACTCGTGACGAAAAACATTTCGAAAGATGTTTTTGTAGGAATAAAAAGAAAAATAGAACACAAGAAGGTTCGCTCCAACCTGAAGGCTGGTCGTGGGCTCATTAACCAGTGGTTTAATTGATAAATTAATAAGCCCCAAATGAAGACTATATAACAGAATGAAGTAAGTGCAAAGACTTTTACTCCAAACAATCTCAACAATGATTTCGTAAGCAAGTAAACTCGGCTCTCGCTCCTAAACGACGCTTTAAACAGATATTCAGTACTACATAGGGTTATTTCGCAAGATATCGAACAAAATGTCTTTTAGAGATGTCGTTGAAGATACACCTCCACCATTTGGAAGACCAAATTTCCTTGTTCTTCTTCGGGACTAAATTGAGTGATTCACTCCACTGCTTCTTCTCAGAGTAGCTGAGGACTGATTTACACGCAATGATCTCAGTTCAATGACCTCAGTTCACTAGATATCAATGTTGTATTCATCAGTGAGATCAAGATTTCCAGACCGCACGCACTTGCTTTCATCTTCGACGGTTACCATTATGTGCATCCCATACACAACTCACCCGGTCCTGTAGGTGTAACAGAGTTGTTCCACAAAGATTCGATTCTCGAGGTACAAACAATCTTCTTGGTTCGGGGGGGGGGGGATAACATAACGGTGCTCATCGTGAATAGCAGTTAAAGCAGTGCCTTTAAACTAGCAAAGATTGGCTATACATTTCTAGACATCTAGAATCGTTCTTTGGAACATCCTGCTGTTCAGAACTAGTGAGAAATAGAAAAGGCTTTTTTAGGCACACACTGGAATGGTGTTGGGTTAGTTTCGCACACCTCTTCTGACAGATTCCGACAGGGCTTCCCAATTGCACAGGTGGTATTTAGAAAAAGTAATTGTTAGCTCAGAGATAGTATAAAGGTATCCATATTTTCAACTAGAAAGTTGTAATTATAGTTTGTCTGACTAAAAAAAAGGAGCGAAAAATATCATCTTGCTGATAAGATCCTGTTTATTTGATGTCCGAGCGGTCAGTGGTTTTTAGCAACATCAATAACTGAGTGAATCGAGTTCACGCTTATTTATTTCTGGATCGAATATTGAGATCCGGGTCTGATTTCTAGGTATTTTGGAGTGTTGAATATTCTTGCTACGTATGTATATACATCCCACATTTTTAAACCTAATTTTATGACACCACTTGTATGGCCTTTTGAACTGCAAGTGTAACTCATTTTTGCCAGTTAAGTGGACCAGAGCAACATGAAATAAAGTGCATGAATCGAACTCGTAACGTTGCGATCGTAAGGCGAATGCCCGAGCCATTAAGCCATGCTCTCTCTGTCTCTCTCTCTCTCTTTCTCTCTCTCTCTCTCTCTCTCTCTCTCTCTCTCTCTCTCACACACACACACTTACTAGAGTAGATGCAAGAGATAATATATGATTTATAAAGACATGTAACATATTAGTAAAAATCTGTAAATGTACGACCATCCAGATCTCTGAGTACCTTATTATTTCTTCTAATATATATATAAGTACACCCCCCCCCATATATATATATATATATGAGTGTATAAATCACTATTTATTGGTGTGTGCTTGTAAGCTAAATACAATAACATATAATTACTTAATTATTTCTGAATTATTACGCAAGCATACATGCAGTTATATACCTATGCCAAAACATACTCAGACATAACTACATACATGTACACACATGCAAATACACACATGCAAATACACACATGCAAATACACACACATATATATGGACACATACACATGCACTTTTAAATATCAAACTTCAAATTTTTCAAGTGACTCTTTACGTTAGTTGCTGACACATACACACACATACATACATACATACATACATACATACATACATACATACACACTGTAATATATACTGTCATACGTACATACATACAGACATACTGTCATGCATATATACATATATACGTAGATGTGTGGGCGCGTGTTTTTATTTATAAATATACATCCTATATGTGTGTATATATACATACGCATATGCATTTATGTATGTCTGTAGGTAAGTTTGTGTCTTTGTGTATACAGACATACATGCATACATATATACATACATACATACACATACACACATACAAATAATTATATATATATATATATATATATATATATATATATATATATATCGACGTACATATATAAATAATGAGATATATGTGTGTTTGTGTGTGTGCATGTGTCTGGTGTGTGGATATGTCTGTCTGACTAGTTATGTGAGAACATATGTGTGACCTTCGACCTATATGTTTTCATTAATGAAATAATATAGCATAAACGAGGCAAAATTAATTAAATATTTCGGAAGTTCAGTCATCAATAATTAGCAGTGAAACTAGGCCAAACGTTTGTAGTTAGCTCTCAATGCTGGCGTTTCAGACTTCTGGACTGGAACATGCCTCTAGCCCTTTAATTTTCTCTGTCTACCTGATTGATTAAACAAACATTCGTTGTCTGAATTTTATCATGTAAATGTTTGATAACGGTGTATTTGTGCGTGTGTATATGAAAGTTTGAGTACATGAGTCTGCATATACATGTATACGAATGTGGCTATACATATTATTACCAGAAGCTTCTTGAATTATAACTCCGAGTTTCATGTTTCTTGTTCAACAAGTAATGGGATTGGAAGAAACCCACGACAATATATAACGAAAAATATTCGTGAGCACATCGAAATATTAAGTCAATATTACATCGGGATTTGATTCCCTACAAAACAGTTAGAAATGCACAATATATTAAATTGTTCTTTGCTGTACCATGAACAACTGAAATCTTTTTATGTGCAAAAACACGTGAATAGATGAAAACATCACGCATACTCACGCCAACAAAGGAAGGGCTCTTGTCAATGTAGCTTTAGTGTTAGTGAATAAATCAATAAATTAATGTCTTCTTTTTAAAATTCATAACTATCTTTCATTGTATGCAAAATCCATTATGCCGGGAAAGAAAAATTTACCAGTTACTATTTTTGAAATTCTTCAATATATAGCGATGGAACTATCTGCAAGGAATCCCCTATTTTCTATCTTTCGTTCAAAATTTCAACGGACTGTAGCAGGATTTTGTACTTCTCCAAGAATAAGATAGCGTGCTACTTGGAACCATTGGGGCATGGGAAGCAATCAATCAGATAATTGCTTAGATTATTATACTTCAGAGGTATTTGGGCAGTGAAGTGGCAGAGCGTCATTCTCAGTTTCTGAATGCAAGCATACGTTCAGATGATGGTTTTTTTACAGCGATTTAACATAAGCCTTATATAGGTTAGAGAGATAGTAGCAGCTCGGTAAACAAATGCTTTTAAAAGTACATATACCGTTAAGAGTAGAGATGTTAGGGTTGTTACAGTTACATAGAAGGTAAAGAGTTATGTGTATTTGTACAATAAATGTTTTTACCATTTATACTGACAATAGATGCAGTGAAATATGTTATGCAACTATAGCTCACCTTAACACTCTTTTTATCAAACATTTATTTTTATGTAAGTCCCGTGGGCAATTGTTTATTTATAGATAATACTTGAATTTTCCTGAAACCTATAAGACAAGTAAAATTAGCATTCAAATTAGATTTTAAAATTAATTTTTAGAAAATATTCTTTAATAAGGACTTCCATTGTCGCTCTACTCTTCATTTTATAACTTTCCTATAATCCAAGTTGTTTATATGCTTCTACTTTTAATGACTCATATTCTCACCGCCATGCAGATCCATGCCAGGTTCTTCTTCTTGCATGTATGTATGTATGTATGTATGTATGTATGTATGTATGTATGTATGTATGTATGTATGCGGAATTTTATAAAATTCTTGTGATGTCAACAACATACAATTCTCGCTGGTAAGAATTAAGTTTCTAAAATGGATACAGAAGTTCGAAGGATTGCTTTGGTCCAGTGGTAGAACGTCTGTCGTGCCTGCCGAAGATGCGGGCTCGTATCCCACGGGTGTCTTTCGACTTTTTCTACCCAGAAAAAAATTTTCAGTTCTTTATTTACATGATATTACTTATATATATATATATAACTTTATGCGTGTGCTTCAAGATGTTAAAAAAATTACTTCACGATTTCTTGAAAGTTTATCAATTTCTTATGACGTGAACTACACACACACACATACACACACACACACACACACACACACACACATATTTATATATATACACACAAACGTATTGACAGTTGCCCCTTTTGGTTTTTCAACATAAATAAATTAAATTGAAAACTGAAAAAGACGAAGTAGAACAACCGAACAGCAAATAATTAAATAATAAAAATAAAAATAATAAATAAACAAATAACTAAGAAAACCTAAATAAATAATACCCTCTTCTTCGCCTAAGCTCTTTACACAAACTCTCTCTTACACACACACACACACACACACACATATATATATATATATATATATATACACACACATATACATAAATACATATATTCACACACGCATATTTTCACGTTAATTCCTAGTCTAACACCCATTTTCTATAGGGGTAGACAGGAAGTCCGTTCCCAATAGCAAATAATCATATTGAATCGTTTAACGCAATTACTGTCTCAAAGTGGCTAATTTTCTTGTTTGTTAATCAACGGATTGAAATGTTTTTTTTTCTCCTCTTGCGGCACAATCCACGCACACACACACGCACACACTCATACACACATACACACACTCCACGTGAACATTCCATATACTCTCACCCACATATTTTACAAGCTCCCTCTCTCTCTCTTTCTCTTTCTCTTTCTATCTCCCCCCTCTCTCTCACACACACATACACACGCGTGCGTGCACATATACAACCACATCCAATATACATATGCATACATACACGGTCTATTTAGTATTCCACCTTTCAAAACATTCTTTTCTTCTTTTCACTCTTTTTCCGTTTCTTCCTTTCCTTCTTTCTTTCTTTCTTTCTTTCTTTCTTTCTTTCTTCCTTTCTTTCTTTCTTTCTTTCTTTCTTTCTTTCCTCCTTTCCTTCTTTCTTTCTTTCTTTCTTTCTTTCTTTCATTCTTCCTTTCTTTCTTTCTTTCTTTCTTTCTTTCTTTCTTCCTTTCTTTCTTTCTTTCTTTCTTCCTTCCTTTCTTTCTTTCTTTCTTTATTTTCCTCTTTCTTTCTTTCTTTCTTTCTTTCTTTCTTTCTTTCTTTCTTTCTTTCTTTCTTTCTTTCTTTCTTCATTTTCCTCTTTCTTTCTTCATTTTCCTCTTTCTTTCTTCATTTTCCTCTTACTTTCTTCATTTTCCTCTTTCTTTCTTTTTTCCTTCTCTTTATTTTCCTGTCTCTTTTCTCTTTTCCTTCCTTCCTTCCTTCCTTCCTTCCTTCTTTCCTTCCTTCCTTCCTTCCTTCTTTCCTTCCTTCCTCCCTTCCTTCCTTCCTCGCTTCCTTCCTTTGCTTCTTTCTTGCGGTCGTTCTTTCTTTTGTCATTTTGGTATGACTACAACCACAAAAACCCACCTCCACCGCCGCCGCCACCGCCGCCGCCGCCGCCACCGCCGCCACCGCCGCCACCGCCGCCACCGCCACCGCCACCGCCACCGCCACCGCCGCCACCACCACCACCACCACCACCGCCACCGCCGCCGCCACCGCCGCCGCCGCCACCATCACCAACACCACCACTGCTGCGCCACCACCGCCGCGCCACCACAGCCACCGCCGCCACCGCCGCCGCCGCCACCGCCACCGCCACCGCCACCGCCGCCACCGCCACCGCCACCGCCACCGCCACCGCCGCCACCACCACCACCACCACCACCGCCACCGCCGCCGCCACCGCCGCCGCCGCCACCATCACCAACACCACCACTGCTGCGCCACCACCGCCGCGCCACCACCGCCGCGCCACCACCGCCGCGCCACCACCGCCGCGCCACCACCGCCGCCGCGCCACCACCGCCGCGCCACCACCGCCGCGCCACCACCCCCGCGCCACCACCGCCGCGCCACCACCGCCGCGCCACCACCGCCCACCGTCACTGCCGCCGTTGCCACCACCATCTCTGCCATTTCAATATCACAACAACTGTCTTCCTTTCTTCACCATCCAACATTAATTCTCGCCCTATTTCTTACCTTGGCCCAGAGCACAGCTGCCTGTTATTAACACCGAACGCTTTTTTTTTATTTAAAAAAATATTAATTTGATAACCTAAAATTTTAACTTTCTTTTTCTCCTTTCCCCGTTTACCCTTCCTCTCTTTCATCCTTCCTCATTCCCTCTTTCTCTCCCTCTCTCCATCTAGCCATTCGCACACCATGAAGTGTGTTAATGTGTGAGTGTGCGCGCGCGTGCATATATATATATACATGTGTGTGTATGAATGTATATACATACATATATATAGATATATATATGGATGTATGGATGTATATATATACATATGTACATCCTCGTACAAATCTACATATATATATATATATATATATATATATATATATATATATACAGCAGTCAACAGAAACTTTAGAACCAGGATATTAAAACGCAACTTTAATACAACTTGAAACAACTTGATGAAAAATTAACCCCAAATCAGTGAAACTTAGTCTCAGTATGTTGTAGGTCCTCCTTTAGCTAATATCACGGCTTTCACCCGATTAGGCATGGATTTGCTGGAATTATCCATGACTGACTAAGCCAATGTGTATCCATACTTTGTCAATGCTTCGTTCAGCATTATAACTATTTAATTTTTTGACTATTTTGTTCGCAACATTTTTTGCGCAGTGCTATTCCAAATCCTCAAATAGTTTTCACACTATCAGTATATACTTCAGGTTGGAAATTTCGATTTCGTTTCATAAGCACTTCTAATGTGCAGTACACGCGATATTGAAAAGCCGCAATTACAACGAAATACGTATCTGTCACTCTCGAAAACACTTTGAGGCAGATTTCGTTTCGCCTAGCTCTGAAATATATTCGTGGGACAATAAACCATAGCTTCTGGTACTTTAACAACACACGTTAAGTATGTGGTATTTATATTGTTAAACTATATGTGTTGTATTAGATTCAGACTGGAGTTTTGAGCAGCCCATTTCAGAGATCTGATACCGTGATTGTGTTGAAAGGTTCACAACAATCGGTTGTTATGGCACAAGACTCTAACTTTTTAAATTAAAAGACTGCTTTTCAGCCTTAGTCTTACAGTGAAATAGACGGGTGGTAAACTCTTTTCGAGTGTTTTGGGCCATTCAAATGATTTTCGACTAAAAACAAAGAAAAAGAAAGAAGCTCTGATTTGGCTATCACATTGGCCCCCACCTATCCAATACACATACTTACCCCTAGTAAGTTCGTCGAGAGTTTATTTTGTTAATTATTTTCATCGGTGTATTTCATCAAATTAAATTTACGATTAACCCAAAAGCACAATTAAAGCAACATATGGGAATCTCAAAGAAGAGAAAATATATCGAATTATATTATATATATATATATATATATATATAGTGAGAGATAATTAAAGGGTCTTCTACCCCTTTAATTTTCTCAATATAGTAAGAGATATGTATACCACAACCAACACTACTAGTACTACTACCACCACCACCGTCACTAAAACAACCACCACTACACTCACTGCACACCATATTTTCAACATCACTCACCCATCTCTCCCTCACTCTCATCGTATTGTATTGTCGTCGGGTTGCGGGGTGGAACAGACGAAGTTGTCAAGTCCACTCCGATTATGATAATAACACAGAAGTCTGCCTGACCTGAGTGAGTAATCCGGTAGCATTATTATTGTCCTGGTATTGTTTTCCACCTGACACCGGCTGTTCACACCTAGTCTTTAAAGGGAATTATTGTTCTATCTTGTGTTGTTTTCACTCTAATGACAGGCCATGGCTCTTGTTTTTGTGTCAGATCTTTATACACACACACTCACATATAAACACACACTCACACACACGGAAGCATACGCGCATGCACGTACTCACACGCACACATAAATGTATATATATGTATATATATATATATATATATATATATATATATATATATATATATATATATATATATATATATATATATATATATATATATATATGTTTGTGCGTGCGTGTGTGCGTGTATACACACGCACACACACACACACACACGCACGCACACGCACATATATATATACATATAAATATAATTTAGAGAAGAACCACCGATATACAATTCACACAATGAAGGAGACCAATCACCGTCCAGAAAAACGTACTCTACAAAATACTAATTTAAAAATCTGCAAAATTCAATAGAAAAGTATAAAATACATTAAAATCTATAAAATACTAGGCTAAAAATTTAATTAAACTTAGTAAATTGATAAAATAGAGGGTAAAGTATTGACTACGCGTGTTTCATGGCCGTATTATAGCAGATAAAATCAGTACAATTCACAATAAATTGATAACGATCATATTCTACTCAGAATACGGTCACTCCTCAGGTGTCTAGAAAAATAAGATTCAAAAATTCTCTAAATTATATTTATATACATATATTATTTATTATAAAATTCAATTCAATAAAATATATAAATTAAAGAAGGGAGAAATGAAGACGCAAATACCAGTGACAGATGTTAGCGTCTCATAAAGAAATTTATTATTCATTTCAAACCATCTCAGTTGTCATTGTTAAAGAAAAACTTAGATTATTGTTGACGGCAACGGAAACGTTTCGATGTAACTGGATGTCGTCAGTGTTGCAGAGTCAACACAAACGCATATGAAGTTGTTTATAGTAAAAGCGTTGTGATGATTTTCGGATTGCAATTATTTACGTATTACTAAACAAAATTGATTTTCGGAAAATAAATGAGATATGCCCATAGAGAGAATTCTTTCGAAGCGCTTCTTTACAGTTTCCGTTTGCTTAGTTTCACTCCCACGGCTTGGGAGGATCTGAGATTATAGTAGCAGCCACTTGCCCGTGGTATACATGTGGTAAGATCGAACTTGGGATGTACATTATTACTTCGTATTGTAAACACTAGCATCTTGCAAATATGATATTATTGTATGTGTATGAATGTGTTCATGTATGTGTGTGTGTTTGTATGTATGGACGTGCGTATAGCTGTATGCGTATATATGTGTATGCGCATACGTGTGTTGGTATATGTATATAAGTATGTGCGTATGTATGTGTGTAGGAGTGCCTGCATGATGTATGTATGTGTATGTACGTATGTATATTTGTATGTATGCATATACGTGCGTATGCATGTATGTATGTACGCATGTGTGTATGTATGCACGTGTGTCTGGATGTATGTGCTTATACATTTTTGCATATATATGTATGTATTATGGATGTATGAATGTGTGTATGTATGTATGTATTTGCATGTATACCTGTATGTCTATATTTTTATGTATGTATGTGTATATGCATGTGTCTATGCTTGAATGTATGTACGTGTATGCATGTATGAATGTATGTCTGTGTGTGTATATGTGTAAATGTATTTGTAATTGTAATACGTTATTCGTAAACTCCGCTAACATATACATACCCAGTCACATGCCAAACCAGACCAAGAGAAAAAAAATAGCATTTTGAAAACAACAACAAACACACACTGTAAATGATACGATATATATATATATATATATATATATATATATATATATATATATATATATATATATATATATTGATAAAAGAGAAATCTGGACTGTTTAACTTCAGAGATACAAGAACGGACACACTAGTAATCAATCAATCAATATGCAGCTTGATTTGCATCGAAAGTCCATTAAATAATCGATTTCTTGTTATGAAAATAGATTTGGTACTTATCTATGAGTAGTTACATTTTCTTTAAAAGTTACACACATACACACATGCACTTGTGAGCACGTACACGCACATGTATATACACAACTATACTATATATATATATATATATATATATATATATATATGGTGGTTGTCTACTCCTTAAACAGAGTTTGACCACCTCCTGCACCTACACCTTAGCCCTTTCATGGCGTCTGATGTGGCTTTTTAAACCAGACAGTGTTTTGAAAAAACACCCACACAGATTGCACCTCTGATCTGCACTACCAATACCTGCAAGTAAGTTCTGCTCATTGTGGATCCTAACATGTCTTTTAAGACCCCCGTTGGATTTGCAAACCCTCTGGCACACACCACATTCAAACGTGTGCACAGACATATAATCAGAATAGCTGGATGAGGTTTGTTTTCCATGGGTTCGCAGGTGAGATTTGAGGCCAGCCAAGGACAGACATATATATATATATATATACACACACACACACACATATATATATATATATATATATATATATATATATATATATATATATATATATATATATATATATATATATATATATGTATATATGTAAACATACATGTGTGTATGTATGTATGTATACACACACACATATATTGGTAAGTGAGCGTAAAGGGGAAATATAAACAACGAAGTTGTGCGCGTGTAGTTTGAGTGTATATATACGTGTGTGTGTCTATGTGTATACATATAAATATGGATGCATATCCATATATATAAGCCTATATATGTACATATATACATCTTACATATGTTTATATGTATGTATATTTTTACTCACTATATTTATATGCATATATATATACATGCATAAATGCATGAATTTGTGTGTATGTGTGTGTGTGTATGTTTGTGTATATATATACATATGTATCGTTTATCCTCTACTTGTTTCGGTCATTAAACTGCGGCCATGCTGGGGCACCACCTCGAAGTATTTTTAGTCGAATGAATCAACCCCAGTGCATATTTATATATTTATTCTTTTAGTTTGGTATTTATTATATCGTTCTTTTTTGCCGAACCGCTAAGGTACGTGCACGCAAACACATCAACAGCGGCTGTATATCATGTATGGATAGACAGACAGACAGACAGATACACACACACACACACACACACACACACACACACACACACACACACACACACACACACACAACGCATATATACAGGTGCAGGCGTGGATTTGTGGTAGGTCACTTGCTTCACAACCACATAGTTCCGAGTTCAGTCCCACTGCGTAGCACTTTACGCAAGTGCCTTCTACTACGTATAACCTCAAGCCGACCAAAGCCTTGTGAGTGGATGTGGTAGACAGAAACTGTGTGTGTCTGTGTGCGTCTTTGTGCCTGTGTTTGTTCCCCATCACCGCTTGGTAACCGCTGTTGATGTGTTTACGTTCCCGTCACGTAGCGGTTCGGCATAAGAAACCGACGGAATAAGTACTTGGCTTAAAAAATTATAAAGTAAGTCTTAGGGTCGATTTGTTCGAACTATATTTTTATATATAGTTCAAATTTACAGAACATAAATGACGAAAGGCAGGTGGAGGAACAAGAAGCAGGTCCTTTGATGTCTTTGATGTTTCGAAATTATACTTTTCGACAAAAAGGGTTGAGAGGAAAAAAATAGAGAAAGAACGAAGAAATAAAGGAAAAAATTGAAAAAGAAAAAAATGTGTAGGGATTAACGGTTCAACATTTATATATATTTATATATATTCACTTCGTCATTATATTCACTGCGGTGGTATTTTGACCATACAGCATATGGTGTCTGGATGGATAACTGAACTGGTCGTTGTATACACGTGCATATATGTCTATATACGCGTGCGTATACGTGAGTATTCATATGTTTGTGTGTATGTATATGTAATTATGTACAATTCTTGGCATATTTCATTGACGAAGGTAAAGTATTTTTATATAGAACCAGAAACTCAGGGTCTGGAATTATCCAATTTTCACTAGTTTATTTATCTATTTGTCTTTTTACCTTGTGCTATTACAGTATGCTCAATTGTAAACCATGTTGCGCTTATCACAGATTAATCTATAACAACACAACTCGGCGATCAGTCGAAGGTTCTGCGTGAACCGCAGAAACGTGCCCCAGAGATCGTCCAAAATGCTCAGCTACCCTGAATGTACTGACTGTCTTTTGTGTTTACATAACTTCACTGCGAGACAGCGTATTTTTTGAATACGGATTTTCGTACTAGTATCCACCAATATGGGACGAGTGAACATAAAAGATAAAAAAGCACCTAAATCTAACAAAAGACACAGATTAATGTATTTCTCTACAGGAAAAGGTAGAGATCAAGAAAATACATGACAGAGGAAGCTTCGTCGATGAAGGTTGCGAGTTTGGTGTCAATGAATCTACTATTCATTCCAGTCACAAAATCCTTAGAGATGATTCATTTATCACTGTTTTTCAGATGGAGGGTGGGATGTGGGAACCAAGCCCCGAGATAAACAAGGACAGATGTCCTTAATAAACTTTGATCTAATAATCTGTTTGCAGTGTAGTTATTTCTAGAATAAATTCTAACCAGTTCCTGCTGAACAACTTCTCAGTAAATGCATTACATATTCAGATCAAGTAATTAGGGACCTGCTGGAGCAGTGCTGTACATTCTACTCCTTTCTGTCTGTCTGTCTGTCTGTCTCTCTGTCTGTCTGTCTCTCTGTCTGTCCGTCTCTCTGTCTGTCTGTCTCTCTGTCTGTCTCTCTCTCTCTCTCTCTCTCTCTCACACATTATGTTTTCAACCTCGCCTGTACAGAATCTCAATTAGATTGAACAAGTGGTACAGAAAGATATAAAACAAGAGTTGACAGGAGGATGGCTTAGTGGACAAAGTTCGTATTCTTTAGGTTGTGCTAGTGGTCAGACCAAACTCGTATAGCTGAGACATTATCATGTGACCACAATAATCTCATGCAACCAGGACAGTCTCGTGTGGCTAGCACACTCACAGAAAGCTCCCTTATAACTGGAACATCGTGTGACAAGGATGCTGCCACGTTGTCAGAACACCATCATATGTTGAGACCATCTCATGTGACCAAGACTTTCTCATGTGACCAAGACTTTCTCATGTGATCAAAACACTCCATGTGGCCGGATTATTCATGTAGCGAGGCAACACTTACGCTGCCAGAACATTCGCATGTGGCCAGGATACTCTCATGTTCCAGTTCTATATTTAAGAGATGAGGAATTATGTACGCTATTTACATTATTTACATTTGACGGATATTTGTCCTCATCTTATTTGTTGT
>NC_142941.1:13763070-13765570 GCF_046866305.1 Octopus bimaculoides
TCTAGAAATTCTATTAGAAAAATGTTTAATAATTGAATTAATTATGGTCCTAGGATGATTCGTACTTTTGTTAACGTAATGCAGGGTTTCATCCGGTTTATGATACGGATGAAAAAATGTCCAGTGTCTTATTAAAGCGTTACATCTGGGAAATTTGTTACCTCATGATTACTCTTAGTTGTAATAGGCCAATATTTTAAATTTTGTTTGAAAGTGCTTTCCTTGTTCTTTCTATTCCCGCATTACTATAACTGGAGAAAAGAAGTGCGTCATCCCTATATAGACCATTCATATTGTATGGGAAATTCTATACAGACCATCCATATTGTATGGGAAATCCTGTTTTGAGTTATACACTGTAAATACCAACCAAATCAGTTATCTGTGCCGAATCACTGGACCCCATTGTAATACCGAAATTATTAATTCTGTTCCTCCTAGTTTAAGTCTTATCATCGAGATCATTCACTGTCCGCCTAGCAGTAAGTATAATATCAACCTCCGTTCTAGACAGATTTGAGCGAATATCAGAGATTTATTTAGTAGGATAAGAGAAATATCAGAATAATAGCTATCTATATCTACATCGATAGATTTACATTTACTTTCATTTTGAACATTCCTACACCTATAAATCACATCGACTGCATTTGTTCATAGATATAGGTTAAATCTAGATTTAAGGTCTAATATAATGTTAGCTAATATATATATATATATATATATATATATATATATATATATATATATAACTTTCTTTGATAATTCTATCTGTATCTAATTTCGAAGGACAAATAGATTGCAAGTAAAATTTGTTGTGTATCCTTTGAGACCTAGGTGTGAAAGGTTCTGTTCGGTCTTCATTAGTAAGGATTGGCTCGACTTCGGTAGATTCCGAAATTAATTCTCTGTCAGTATAAATGTTTTCACCATAAAAATCTGTGAATGATTTAGCAGATCGCTAATGTGTATACAGAAAATTGACGTAGACAACAGTGTGCAATGTTTTATCAAAAAGGAAAACTATAATTGTCACTGAATATGACTAGGGTGTTAGAAACACCCATATTCCTGGAAATAAGAGCTAAAAAAACTCTAATGCTGTAGTCAAAACATAATTTTATACATATACACTGGCAGGGACTATAATTGCCCGAAAACACCGATCGAGAATTCCCTATTATAAATATATATTTATATCGCATGGTAGTTGGATGTTAAGCGTTTGCTGTAGCACTGTTTTTAATATTGTGCGCTCTTGTCCATTTTACACATATCGATAATATCGATCGTGTATATTTTTGATTTCTGTTTTCAGACTGTACTTTTGATAAATATGCAAACGCACAGACAAATACATTCACACACACACACTTATAGACACACACACACACACACACACACACACGCACACAGAGACTCATATACATATATTTGCGTATATGTATATATATATATATATATATATATATATGCATATATTTGCATATACACACACACACACACACACACACACACACACACACACACACACACACACATATATATATATATATATACATACATATATATATATATATATGTATATACATATATGTATATATATATATATATATATATATATATATATATATATATATATATATATATATATATATATATATATATATATATATATATATATATATATATACAATCACACTTGCTTGTGAGTGTGTGTGTGTGTGTGTATGTATGCATGCGAATGTGTTTGTTCGTATAATGTATGCATGCGTGCATGTGTGTGTGTGCGCACGTGTGTGTGTGTGTGTGTGTGTGTGTGCGTGTGTGTGTGTGTAAATAAATAGAGCGTGCTCGTGTCGTATATTTCATAATAATCCTAGATGTGAACTGAACCGTGGAATAGAAGATACCGCTAATAAAAGAAAAAAGGAGGGAAGCGAAGCGAAGCGAAGCGAAGCGACGGCAGTGATAGTGAGTGAAAGAAACGAAGGGGTGGGCGAAGGTGTGGTAATGTAGGAATGGACAGAAAGTAAGAGAGAGAGAGGGTGAGAGAGAGAGAGAGAGTGAGTGAGAAAGAGAGAGGGAGAGAGAGAGAGAGAGAGAGAGAGAGAGAGAGAACAAGAGATAACAAGAGGACGAAGAAAAACAAAAACGGGAAATATCGAGTACTAGGTGTGTTTTCTCTTATAATACAGTATGGTGCCTGAAATAACTGTCACACATAGATTAGCCAGAGAAGTTGACCGTAAAATAAACGTACAGTGCTAGTGTTGTTGTCGGTGGTGATGGTGGTGATGGTGGTGGTAGTAGTAGTAGTAGTAGTAGTAGTGGTGGTGTTGGTGGTGGAGGTGGTGGTGGTGGTGGTTGTGGTGTGAGCCGTTGACAATATAAACACAGCGGTCATGTGTTGATATAAACGGGCGGAGACGATCGCAATGGGGACGTGTTGTGTTTACTGCCTTATGATCAGTTGAACACAATTGCCGCATTCATGTGT
>NC_142941.1:13783070-13787802 GCF_046866305.1 Octopus bimaculoides
GTAAAAACCGATATGAGCTCTTTCATGCGATTCATGCACACACTCACACATGCACATACATACACATACATACACATACATACACACATACTTGCACTGTGAATATGTCAATCTATCTTTAGTATTCTAAGCCTCGGGATCTGTTTATCTGTTTGTGCGTACCTTAAATGTTACGAACTGTCCATTGTAACTCAAAAACTGTCTCGATTAATGTATTTTTAACTAGAACCGCCCTCACCCCACGTTATTATCATTATTTTTTTCTGCTCTTGAAATCGTCTCGAAACACAGGAAATTTTGTTCCTTATTTTATCAGCATGGAAAAATAATTTCCTTCTATTTATGGAAGAGTCAATGGAAAATAATACATTGCGGGCAAAAACACACTGATATTCAAGCGAAAATAGACACACAGACATACAAACACATGAGTTTCGTACAAAGGTAGCGAGATATAAACACATCAAGCAAACACACAATCGCAAACGCACACAAACGCACGCAACTATTAGTGAGCATGCGCTCAAACAAACACAAGGACAGAATATACGAAAACAAACACACACACATCTACTTGTGAACGTGCTTACAAGCAAACCCAAGGACAGATTTTATGAAAACAGACGCACATAGATAAATAGGTACATTTATAAGACGGTGGAGGCGTGTAGTTTAGTAGTTAGGGTGTTAGACTCATGATCGTAAGATTGCAGTTTCGATTCCTGCACCGGGTGATGCGTTGTGTTCTTGAGCAAAACACTTCATTTCACGTTGGTCCACTCCTCTCAGCTGGCAAAAATGATTAATCTTACAATGGACCAGCTTCCTGTCCACTGAGGGCCTGCAATCAGCGTGTGTACGCTTTAAACCCGTTAACAACTGGGCTGGAGAGCAAGTCGGAACCAACAGCTGCCGTAACTCCGGCTGCTGCCAACGCACAAAATTCTCGGCTTTTGAGGCGCTCAATAGCGTCTATCGATTTATAATAATAATAATAATAATAATAATATATATATATATATATATATATATATATCTGTATGTTTTTGTGTATACGTGCAAGATATGGCTGTGGGGTTAAGAAACTTGTTTTGTAGTTATGTGGTTGGTTTCGGGTTGAGTCCCACTTTGGGTGACTTTTTTATACTGTAGCTCTGGAGCTACCATTGTGTGCACGTTGTACACACATGTGTGTGTGTGTGTGTGTGTTGTGTGTGTATGTGTGTGTGTGTGTGTGTGTGTGTTGTGTGTGTGTGGGTGTGCAAGTGTGCAAAACTTCAGTTCGTAGTGCCAAGGAAATCGAAATTACGTTATTAAAATCTGAAACATGGAAAAAGGGCACCAACATATGTTTTAATATTTTCCATGTACATACATAGAAATTAACAGAAACTCTTTAATTGATAATTATATGTAATTATAAATATTCTGCTCTACTTGCTTCATGAATCTCAACATGTGACTGGCTGACATTCATTTAGTTTGTACTTAAAATAACCTCGAACCAAAGGCGTTTAATTAACGAGATTATTTTTATAGTTTTCCAGTAAAAAAAAAAAATTAGTTTATAGTTATTGCGTTTCTTTAATTACTTTCCACAGGTTTCAGTCACTGGAGTCTGGCCATACTGGGGCACCAGATTCTATGTAGGGTGTAGTGGAACACCCTTGACCATGCTGGGACAGCTCTTTCAAGCGAATAGTAAAAGACTTCTGAACATATTGGGGCACTTCCTTAGAGAATGTTGTAGATATCTGGCCATACTGGAGGCGCCTTCTTCAAAGACGCAGAAGAAGACTTATGGCCATACTGGGCCACCCATTTCAATACTGTCGTAGAAAGGTGTCTGGCCACAACGTGGCACCCGTTTCAAGAATATAGTAAAAAAACTTCTGGTTTTTCCGGGGCACCTTCTTCAAAAATGTAGTGGAAGACCTGTTAGAGTACCCTTTTAAAGACTGGAGTTGAAGATTATATCAATTCCACTATCTCTTGCGTTTCTTTAATTACTTTCCACTGGTTTTAGTCACCGGAGTCGGGCCATACTGGAGCACCAGATCGTATGAGGGGGTGTAGTGGAACACTATGCTGGGGGGACGTTTTCAAGTAAGTAGTAGTAGACTTCTTGGACATATTGGGACATTTCCTTAAATGAAGTGGTAGATACCTTGCGCCTTCTTCAAAGACATAGAAGACCTCTGGCGATACTGGGACATCCATTTCAAGAATGCCATAGAAAGGCCTCTGACCATAACGGTGTAACCGTTCCAAGAATATAGCAAAAGACTTCTGGATTTTCCCGCGGCACTTTCTTGAAAAAATGTAATGGAAGACCTCTGGTTGTGTTAGGACGCTAATTTAAAAACTGCAGTAAATTATATCAAGTTCACTAATTCTTGACTGACGGCTTTATTTCATCGACCCGAGAAAGTTAAAATGCCATATCTACACAGGCAGGATTCGAACTGATAACATAAAGAAACGTAACCTAATACCACACGATACTTTTTCCAATTATATCATTAACTCTCTGTTTCATAATTAGTGGTGGTGGCGGTGATGGTAGTGGTCGTGGAAATGTGTTTAAAATAAATTTATTAATAGAATACTTCGTGGTGTGGCAGTGACTGGCTAATCCGATAGGAATGTCTGGGCTCCTTATTAAAAGGTCGCTAGTTCGAATTCCATCAATGCTACTAAACGGTGTCAGTGACTGGTGATAATTAATTTTCGCTGGCTCAGTCTGCCCAGCTGTAAACAAACCCTAAGCTGCAACAAGCTGAACTATTTATTCAGAGTCGTGAGCTTTGTATGGGTGATATGTGTGACTGGGGATATGGTTTAATTTAATTGGTTTCCCACCAACACCTCCACCACCACCACCACCACCACCACCACCACCACCACCACCATCCAAGCTCCGCCACCACCACCACCACCAACAACAGCAACATCATCCAAGCTCCTCCACCACTACTACCACCAATAACAAGATCAACATCAACATCAACAGCAACACCATCCAAGCTTCACCTTTGCAACCACCACCGATAACCACCACTGAGACACAACCACGACAATTACCTTATCCACGACCATCCACCTTATCCACCACTATATTACAAGTGAACAAATCAGCTTTGCATGTTGGTAGCACCAACCTCTTATCAATTGATATACAGACCGTTCGATAATTTTACTAAATCAATATTTTAAGATCCAAATAATTTTTGTACTTTCAGCACTTTAATGTAATGATGGAATGTAAGACAAGAAGGAATGCCAATGTCTTTTTCTTTCTTTCTTTCGGTTTTTTTTTTCATTTCGTCAGGGTATATTTCATGAAGGACAGCAGCCGTATAACGTTTTCTATTTAGTCTTGTTATTTCAAACTGTGCCTTCAGTTTTAACTTGTTGGTTCACAATTCTTTCAACAGCTGGTTGAATAGACAAACCATCTGGTTTTGCAATCAGAAGCAATTTTCAAAGGTGCTGAGCCATCATTTAATGTTTTATACAAGCAGCTGTATTGATGCTTGTCTGACAGATTTTCAGAACCAATTATGCGTTTCAGCAATAGGAAATTCCAAATTCTTCGCTTAACTTTCGAAAGAAGCATGTGATAATGCTAAATGTATGTCGTGACACACACACACACACACACACACACACACACACACACACACACACATTTGATTAAAGTTAAAGATGATATAAACAGCATTGTTGGTACCGTAGCCTTATCAGCAACAACTGCTACCATTATCAGTATCAATTGCAAGAATTATCAGTCCCTACTGTTTCCAAAAGTAGTACCAATTGCTACCATTATCAATGTCAACTGCTACCATTATTATTACCAGTTGCAGAAAGGCGGTGAGCTGGCAGAATCGTTAGCACGCCGGGCGAAATGCTTAACGGTGTTTCGTCTGTCTTTACGTTCTGGGTTGAAATTCCGCCGAGGTCGACTTTGCCTTTCATCCTTTCGGGATCAATAAAATAAGTACCAGTTGCATACTGGAGTCGATCTAATTGACTGCCCCCCCCAAAAAAAATTCGGGCCTTGTGCCTTGAGTAGAAAATAAAAAAAATAAAATAAAGAATCGTTAGCACGCCGGACAAAATACTTAGCGGCATTTCGTCCGCCTTGACATTCTGAGGTCAGATTCCGCCGAGATCGGCTTTGCCTTTCATCCTTTCGAGGTCGATAAACTAAGTACCAATTAAATTACTGAAGCCGATGTAACAGACCAATCTCCTCCCCCCAAATTTTAGGCCTTGTATCTTTATTAGAAGAAATTATTATTATCAGTTATCATTATCAATTATTATAGGCACAGGAGTGGCTGTGTGGTAAGTAGCTTGCTTACCAGCCTAATGGTTCCGGGTTCAGTTCCACTGCGTGGCACCTTGGGTAAGTGTCTTCTACTCTAGCCTCGGGCCGACTAAACCTTGTGAGTGGATTTGGTAGACGGAAACTGAAAGAAGCCTGTCGTATATATGTATATATATAAATATGTGTATGTGTTTATGTGTCTGTGTTTGTTCCCTCCCCCAACATCGCTTGACAACTGATGCTGGTGTGTTTACGTCCCCGTAACTTAGCGGTTCGGCAAAAAGAGACCGATAAAATAAGTACTAGGCTTACAAAGAATAAATCCTGGGGTCGATTTGCTCGACTAAAAAGGCGGTGCTCCAGCATGGTCGCAGTCAAATGACTGAAACAAGTGAA
>NC_142941.1:13788302-13793302 GCF_046866305.1 Octopus bimaculoides
TCAAATGACTGAAACAAGTAAAAAGAAAAGAGAAAGAGATTAGAAATGGTAATTACCTCTGGTTAACATCTCTAAATATAGAAATGTTATTCTCCGAGGGGTTTCACTTCCAAACATCAACTTCCCGCGTTTAAATTCTAAGGAAACTATCTGTTAGCGGACATAAAGGACTTGGTACAGTTCCGAGTTGAGGCAGGTTGCCAACAACTGCTTTACACGGTTACTTGAACAGCAGGAAATAACAACTAAATCTCCTTCAAGTCACACACTACCCATCACTTTCAAAAATTACATTTAGTATAACTTAGCCCGGCGTCACGTCATGCATCCACAAAACAGGCAGAATAGCCATGGGTGGACCGACCTCGTCGTATACCTGCTTGACCAAAGCTGGCTTAAGCCAAACAACAACAATAGCAACGTCTCACATAACTTAGCTGTTTAACACAGGGGTATTCAAACTGTGGTCCGCAAGGACAAGACAGAGGGTCCGTAGACAGCAAATACTTTTTATGGGCAATCTGATTTTATATATGTTTTTTAATCGAAATCTTTTAATTGACAATAAACCTATTTGTTAAATACTGTTAAATAAACAAATGTAAAAATATATGTTATTTTAAGCAAATATTTATGTATAAATTTCATAAGCGTTTATAAGGGGCTCCCTAAGGTAAAGCCTGAAATATAAAGGGGTCCGCAAGTCAAAAAGTTTGAAAACCCCTGGTTTAACAGATAACCTCTTAGTCTCTTTTTAAAACAGTGATCCAGAAGACACTGCAGTTTTGTGCAGGGCAGTCCGTACTTTAAAGGAGGGTGTTTTTAGGAATCCTTTGTGTGTGTGGTGTGTATGTGTATGTGGAGGGGGATTGAGGGAGACAGAGAGAAGGAGAGAGAGGGAGAAAGAAAGACTCAGTCATGGCAAGTATAAATTAGTACATATATATTTTTATTACACTTCGTACTAAGGGCCGGCAATTAAGTTGGCGTTTACAAATAGTTTATCAAAAGAGTTTGTCAATGAAAAGTAACGCAGAAGACAGTGGCATTAAAACATTACTTCAATAAGTCACAATGTCGCCACTCGCGCGCGCACACACACTGAAACAACCACGCACACATACACACACATATATTCTTTTATTCTTTTATGTGTTTCAGTCATTTGACTATAGCCATGCTGGAGCACTGCCTTTAGTCGAACAAATCGATGCCAAAAACTTATTCTTTGTAAGCCTAGTACTCATTCTATCGGGCTGTTTTGACGATCCGCAAAGTTTCTGGGACGTAAACACACCAGCATCGGTTGTCGAGCAATGGTAGTGGTGGTGGTGGGGGACAAACAGACACAAACATATCTATCTATCTATCTATCTATCTATCTATCTATCTATCTATCTATCTATCTATCTATGTGTATACGACGGGCTTCTTTCAGTTTCCGTCTACCAAATTCACTCATAAGGCTTTGGTCGGCCTGAGGCTATAGTAGAAGACATTTCCCCAAGGTGCCATGCACTGGAACTGAATCTAGAACCATGTGGTTGGTAAGCAAGCTACGTACCACACAGTCACTCCTATATATATATAATAAAATGTATCTCATTATTTCACTCTTTCTTTCTCTCTCTCTCTCTTTCTCTCTCTCTCTCTCTCTCTCTCTCTCTCTCTCTCTCTCTCTCTCTCTCTCTCTCTCTACACACACATATATATTGAGGTATGGCTGAGGGGTTAAGACATTTCCGTTGCAACCACACAATTTCGTGTTCAGTCCCAATGCGTGGTACCTTTGACAAGCGTCTTCTACTATATATAAATGAGGAGGTCACTACTGGAACGCTTTTAATCATATATCTATCGATAGAGGTCAACTTGGGGCTAAACATCATCCCCAACCAAACCACCCTCACCGCCAGGTTTCAGATTCTTCGTGAAGAGGTTCGATTGCAGTGGCGGTGGTAGTGGTGGTTGTAGTGGTAATGGTGGTTGTAGTGGTAGCAGTGTTAGTAATTGTGATGTCGAAGTTGCTGATGATGACGGTGATGATGATGACGATGATAATGATGATGATGATGATGATAATGATGCTGTTGCTGATTGTGTTTTGCCAGGTGTTTAATAAAATAGCACGACTATGTTATTAAACGCCTGACATGTTGTTTTCGTTCCTTTCAGCGTGTATACATTTGTACGTATATGAATGTGTGTGTGTGCGTTGTCTGTGGGATGAATCTGTTTCCGTGTATATGTATTATGTTAGATCGTGCGTTATTTGTAAATGCAGCTGGGCATATTTTTGGATATCTCTATGAAAGTGTACACACACACACAAATATATATATATATATATATAATACAAAGAATATAAGGCAAGACGAACTACTAGCGTTCTACCTCAGATTTGCGTTTGGCCGTACGGCTTTTGAATGTTGTTTTCACTGTCCATTTTTTCCTGTCTTGGTTTGTGTTTGCCACCTTGGAATCCTCTGTGTAGTTGGTTGATCCACTACTCAGGAAGAGACTATTCTAGAGTACGTCCTGTCTGGTCTTCGAAACGTCTAGATAGAATAGAGACAGCTGATGAAGGGATATTCCAAGGGGCTTTCCGTTTTCCTATGTGTTCGTTCCGTTGTCTGTAGTTTATTGTTCTAACGTCCTGTACCCTGATATGCATGTATATACACATGTAGATGTAAGTATGTACATATATGTGTGTATACATGTATATATATTCTTTGTATTATTACATTATTGAACGCACACGTCCTATTTTACAAGTAAGTCTACTATATATATATATATATATATATATATATATATATAGATATATATATATATATATATATATATATAGATATAGGCGCAGGAGTGGCTGTGTGGTAAGTAGCTTGCTTACCAACCACATGGTTCCGGGTTCATTCCCACTGCGTGGCACCTCGGGCAAGTGTCTTCTACTATAGCCTCGGGCCGACCAAAGCCTTGTGAGTGGATTTGGTAGACGGAAACTGAAAGAAGCCTGTCGTATATATGTATATATATATATATATGTTTGTGTGTGTGTGTGTGTGTGTGTGTTTGTCCCCCAAACATCGCTTGACAACCGATGGTGGTGTGTTTACGTCCCCGTAACTTAGCGGTTTGGCAAAAAGAGACCGATAGAATAAGTACTAGGCATCCAAAGAATAAGTCCTGGGGTCGATTTGCTCGACTAAAGGCGGTGCTCCAGCATGGTCACAGTCAAATAACTGAAACAAGTAAAAGAGTAAAAGATATATATATATATATATATATATATATATATGTACGTATATATATGTATGTATGCATGTGTGTGCGTATATATATATATATATATATATATATATAATATATATATATATATATAATGGCTGTGTGGTAAGTAGCTTGCTTATTAACGACATGGTTCCGGGTTCAGTCCCACTGCGTGGCATCTTGCTCAAGTGCCTTCTACTATAGCCTCGGGCCTTGTGAGAGGATTTGGTAGACAAAAACTGAATGAAGCCCGTCGTATATCTATTTGTGTGTGTGGTGGGGTATATGTTTGTGTGACAACCGATGCTGGTGTGTTTACGTCCCCGTAACTTAGCGGTTCGGTAAAAGAGACCGATAGACTAAGTACTAGGCTTACCAAGAATAATTCCTGGGATCGACTAAAGGCGGTGCTTCAACATAGCCGCAGTCAAATGACTGAAACAAATAAAAGAATAAAAGAATATATATATATATATGGGAGAATTTACGAAAACGAGGACAGGTGGTGTAAACAACAAATGAATGTATTAGTATAACGCTCGGGAATAGAGAAAGTCTTTGACGTTTCGAGCCTACACTCTTCAACTGAAAGGAATACAGAAAGAAACAAGGAGAAAAAAATAAATGTAGTGGTCAGCGATCTATCATGGCGAATATATATATATATGTCCAATTTTTCCTGTCTTGGTTTGTGTTTGCCACCTTGGAATCCTTTGTGTAGTGGGTTGATCCACTACTCGGGAGGAGACTATTCTAGAGTACGTTCTGTCTCATCTTCGAAACGTCTAGTTAGAATAGAGACAGCTGAAGAAGGAATATTCCAAGTGGCTTTCCGTTTTCCTATGTGTTCGTTCCGTTGTCTGTAGTTCATTGTTCTAACGTCCTGTACCCTGATATGCATATATATACACATGTAGATGTAAGTATGTACATATATGTGTGCATACATGTATATATATTCTTTGTATTATATATATATATATATATATATATATATATATATATATATATATATATATATATATATATATATATATATATATATATATATATATATATATATATATATATATATATATATATATATATATATATATATATATATATATATATATATATATATATATATATATATATATATATATAGGCGCAAGTGTGGCTGTGTGGTAAGAAGCTTGCTTCCCAACCATATGTTTCCTGGTTCAGTCCCGCTGCGTGGCACCTTGGATAAGATGGATACGGTCTTGCGCTGGGTAATATTTGTATATTAGAAAAAATAAGGTATTCAGATATCTGGATGGTTGTACATATACAAACATCTATCTATCTATCTATCTATCTATCTATCTATCTATCCATCTATCTATCTATATATATGTATAAATAAATATATGTATATATATATATAAAAGAGAGTATATGTGTGTATATATGTATATGTATATATGTGTATATATATGTGTGTATGTGTGTGTATATACATATATACATATATATATGATTAATAATATATATATATGTATATATATATATATGATTAATGAGAGAAACTGAAACTGGAAGATTCGAGAATGTTTATCAATCAGTACAATTGTTTCGACCCATCGAGCATCGATCCCTCACTGGTGGAATATTTAACAACTAGTTTAGGTGTATTCGTCGGTGTAGATGTGTCTCTTCAGGCGATTACAAGATGTATCTCATTAAAATAGCAACTGTTCCGCAAT
>NC_142941.1:13800802-13810802 GCF_046866305.1 Octopus bimaculoides
TCGATTTGACGTCATCATCGGAGAAGTAAATGGCAAAATGACTCCCACCCGCCGCAGAGATTTAGCCTCTTACTTGTTTTCGAACTTCTTGGCTTTGTAGGTGGAAGTCTTAGAGTTATTGTCTTTAAATTTCAGCACGGGCATGGCTGACAAGCCATTGTTTCTAACATTGAGGATAAGATAATTTGTCAGACACGGTCATACTTGTCTACGAGTTGACAGCCACCATGTATGTATGTATGTATGTATGTATGTATGTATGTATGTATGTATGTATGTATGTATGCAGGGCCGGATTAAGACCCATAGAGGCCCTTAGCACTTAAAAGGTTTTTGTGCCCTTAAGAATATGTATATGGTTCAAAATGTACACAAAAATAATTCAAAATGTAAACGATAATAAACCATAAAATCAATTCTTATTTTTCAAAATGAAGCAAAATTTACAGTAAGATGGAAAATAATGTTTATTTTTGTATGCTTCCATTTTATTTATATTTGAAAAGTTTTCTCCTTCGTTTTTTTTTTAATTGCAAAGTCTTCAATGATATCGTTAAAATTAATTTTACGTAAAACTTCTGCCTCTATACATAGTAAAGATAAGGCATTACAAATATTATTTCAGCAAGTTTAAAGTGATTTCTTTTGTGCCGTAAACCATTTTCATTTCTGTGGTGCCCCCTCCTTCCCTTGATGCCCTAAGCACGAGCTTATTTTGTTTAATTGGTTAATCCGGCGCTGTATGTATGTATGTATGTATGTATGTATGTATGTATGTATGTATGTATGGATGGATGGATGGATGGATGGAAGGATGAATGGAGGAAAGTATGGATAGTAGCATTGTCCATCTACATATTGACTTCCGGTTTGTCGTGCGTTAGGGATGGTGGATTACACACTTCCGCTTTTGAGGTTGTATCCAAAACATCACATATATTCGTATGCGTATGTGCGTGTGCATGTGTGTGTGTGTTTGTGTGTGTGTGTGTGTGTGTACATACGTACATACACAAAAAGATATATATATATATATATATATATATATATATATATATATATCGAGAGAGAGAGAGAGAGGGGGAGGAGAGAGAGTGAAAGAATAAATAAATGAGTGAGAGGGAATTAAAATACGGGAGTAAGGGGTTGGATAGTTGGTTGGCTGGTTGGTTGGTTGGTGTGAGTGTCATGAATGGTAGTAGAAATTAAAATAACATAATATGACACATAAGGTTGAGGTGTAAAGATTAAAAGTAGGAAATGAACTTTGACCTGCACACGCCCACATACATCACAGACAGATTCATTCACATACAACCACATATCCACATAATTTGAATTGAGAGATTGACGTTGGAGGAGAGACAAACAATGAAAGTATGTGAGTGAGAGGGCGTGGTAGGTGGTGAGTGAGAGCACACCTAAGGTGACAGAACGTATACCACGGATGTGTGTGTTTAAGAAGTGCGCATCGGAACCGCGTGGTCGGAACCGACCGGGTTCATCCCCACTGGATAGCACACTAAGGAAATATCTTCTATGGTAACTCCGCCTTTGTGTGAGATATTTGGTAGATATGAAGTGTTTAGAATGTCATGGCGCGTGTATCCATACATACATACATACATACATATACACACATTTGTGTACATACTTATTGTAAATTTATATATTGTATGCATGTATTTGCGGATATATATATATATATATATATATATATATATATATATATATATACACATATAGTATTTCGTGTACGCATATATATATATATATATATATGATAGATCGCTGACCATGACATTTCATTTTTTTTCTCTTTGTTTTTCTCCTTATTTCTTTCTGTTGAAGAGCGTAGCTCGAAACGTTAAAGACTTTCTCTATTCCCAAGCGTTAAACTAATACATATATGCGTATGTGTGTGTATATACACACACTCATATATGTGTGTGCGTATGTACCTATGTATTTGTGCATATATGTGCATATATTTGTGCGCAGGAGTGGCTGTGTGGTAAGCAGCTTGCTTACCAACCACATGGTTCTGGGTTCAGTCCCACTGCGAGGCACCTTGGGCAAGTGTGTTCTGCTATAGCCTCGGGCCGACCAAAGCCTTGTGAGTGGATTTGGTAGACGGAAACTGAATGAAGCGGCTAGCTCATTATTTAAAATATGTCTGTATTTTTGTTTATATGCCAATCTGTTTCTATTATTCCACCCACTTCAGTCAGCGGTTGTTGAAAGCAGATGGATCATCTGACGAACGGAAAACGTCTCTTCCACAGAAAGCAGAAGAGCAAGCGCTCCGGCTTGATCGGGTGCGAAGTGGGGCAAGGGACGACGGTCAGGCGTTAGTAGATGACGGAAGCTTCTTTTATTAGCCACAGGAACGTTAATAATAATAATAATAATAATAATAATAATGTTTTCAAATTTTGCTTCAAGTGCAGCCATTTGGAGAGAGGGGACTAGTCGGTTACATCGGCTCCAGTGTTTCACTGGTAGTTAATTTATCGATCCCGAAAGGATGAAAGACAAAGTCAACCTTGGCGGAATTTGAACTCAGAACGTGAAGACAGACGAAATACCGCTAAGCGTTATGCCCGGGATGCTAACGATTCTGCTACAAAAGAAAAAAGATGGTATAAACACACGCCAGAAAAGGTCACAGAAAACGAGAAAGCAACCATACTCTGGGATATGCCAATACACACAGATAGAGGAATTAAGGCCAATAGACCAGATATAGTTGTCAAAGATCATGAAAAAAAAAATGCTTTCTAATTGATGTATCAATACCAGCAGATGACAACGTTTCCCTAAAAGAAATGGAAAAATTTTCAAAATACAAGGACCTGGAAATAGAGGTAACTCGAATGTGGAATCTAAAAACAGAAACAATTCCTATCATAGTAGGTGCCTTAGGTATAATAAAAAAATATTCAGACAAATACATAACAAAAACACCAGGATTTACAAATATATATAGCATACAGAAAATTGCACTACTGGGCACTGCACACATCCTACGCAAGACAATTTCAATACAGTAACCATAAGAGCATCACAGCAAACCACGGCATATACCCAAGGCACACAGAACTGCGCTCGGTAGTGAAGTGAAAGCACGTTATAAAAATGAAACTACTGGACAATAGTAATAATAATAATAATAATAATAATAATAATAATAATAATAATAATAATAATAATAATAATAATAATAATAACAATAAAAATAAAAATAATAACAATAAAAATAATAATAACAACAACAATAATAATGATAATAATAATAATAATAATAATAATGTTTTCAAATTTTGCCACAAGTGCAGCCATTTGGAAAGCGGGGACTAGTCGATTACATCGGCCCCAGTGTTTCACTGGTAGTTAATTTATCGATCCCGAAAGGATGAAAGACAATGTCAACCTTGGCAGAATTTGAACTCAGAACGTGAAGACAGGCGAAATACCGCTAAGCATTATGCCCGGGATGCTAACGATTCTGCTAAATAATAATAATAATAATAATAATAATAATAATAATAATAATAATAATAATAATAATAATAATAATAATAATAATAATAATAATGATCTGAAGTTCAAAAGATAGTGCTCATGGGAACTGCCCATATCCTACGTAAAATACTGTCTATGTGATCTCAAATTTTAAAACAAACACAATTTTCTTATGGTTTCATAAACATTCTCTAGAACAACACTATGTACAAATCGAAATATATGGTACCCTAGGCATAATACCTACATGAACTTCTAACTTGTTGTCTCTTGAGGTCTCTGGGTGAGACTTGGATCCAACTTGTACAAATGCAAAGCAAAAGTCAAACATAAAATAATAATAATAATAATAATAATAATAATAATGATAATCTTTTCTACTCTAGGCAGAAGGACCGAAATTGTTTTGGGAGGGGGCTAGTTGATTAGATCGACCCCCAGTACGCAACTGGTACTTAATTTATCGACCTCGAAAGGATGAAAGGCAATGTCAACCTCGGCGGAATTTGAACTCAGAACATGAAAACA
This sequence comes from Octopus bimaculoides, assembly GCF_046866305.1. NCBI lineage: Eukaryota > Metazoa > Mollusca > Cephalopoda > Octopoda > Octopodidae > Octopus > Octopus bimaculoides. Next base: position 13,804,856 of record NC_142941.1, read on the forward strand.
GACGAAATACCGCTAAGCATTATGCTCGGCGGGCTACCGATTCTGCCAAATAATGATAATGATAATAATAATAATAATAATAATAATAATAATAATAATAATAATAATAATAATAATAATAATAATAATAATGATAATAGTAGTAGTAGTAGTAGTAGTAGTAGTAGTAATAATAAAACGCCGAAAAAATTGAAGTATGTGTTGTTGTTGAGAACGGGAGAAGCAATTAAGAGGATGAAAAGGAGGAGGAGGTTAAGAAATAGAAAAAAAATCTATCAGAAAACGCAAAAAAGTATGAAATAACCCCCCGCCCCCCCACACACAATAAAGCAAACCAAATGTAAAGGCCTAAAAGGAAAAGAAAACATACAAGTATAGGTAAGCGGAGTAAATAGAAGAATTAATAACCAAACGAAAGCCAAACGAAAGCTAAACTGGTCGTCAGTGTTATTTCCTGTGACAATATGGCCGCCTTCAGCTGGATAAATAAGACTACCATTCACCTGTAGGATTGTGATTTCGACATAACAGCAGGAAGAATAAATGAAGGAAGGAATAAATGAATGAATGAATGAATGGTCGACATTTCATAGAAGACGAATTATGTTGAAGAACATACACATACGTATATACACACGCATACGCACATACGTATATACACACGCACATACACAGACAGACACATATTTATATATTTTTATATACGATTGTGGTGACATTTCACAGTAGATGATTTGTAAACACAAAGATTTCTTGCCAACAGAGAAAGAACCGGTTTCTAACCTAGATCCAAGGCTCCTTCATTGGAATTTCAACATCAACAACAAGCTACGTATGTATATGCAGATTTGTATGTTTTATGTATGTATTCTCAAGGATATAGCTACATATCTAGACAGGCTCATATATATTTAAATGATAAACTTCTGGAATGTTTTACAGATTTTTACAGTTCCAGTGGTGAATTGGATCTGTAGTCCTAGAATTACCTTTCTCCTTTCTACTTTTGAGAAGCCTAATTTCTCAAGATTGGTATCTAGGCAGTGTGTTACATATCCTAGGGCCTCAATAATTACAGGTATAAATCTGAATAGAGTAACTGCAGATCTTCAGCTTTATGTTAACATCCGCTGGGCAGCTAATTTCCACAGCTATGCACAGTTTCTCTTCTCTATCCCAAATCATTGTATGTATGTATGCATGCATGCATGCATGTATGTATGTATGTATGTATGTATCTATCTATCTATAAACACCATCGACTACATAAACTTAACATACATGTCTGTGTATTTGCCGGTAGGCTGAGTGCTTTGAGTCCCACCACGCCAAATCCCAGTTTACCGGCAAGTACACGCAGCATGTACGTTAAGTATATGTGCTCCATAATGTTTATTACACTAGGGCTGCTTTGTATTTCATATTACACACACACACACACACACACACACACACACACACATTATGCATTGAATCAGACAAAGAATGAAGTGTTAAATGCCTTTATTTGCCGCTGTATGTTTCGCAAAGCTTGCGTAACCGAACGTTTAATATACAATGGTTTGTACACATAATCGATCAATTAAATCAATTAGATAACCAATTAATCAATTAAATACTGGAACAGTTATCTCACAAAGTTTTCCCTTCGGACCTCAAAAGTAGCTCTGTTAGATTTTCCAAACACTACTAAACTCCGTTGTTTAGGTTGTATGAATAGACAAACATATTACGTTCTCTTAGTTCTTATCTTCCAACAAAGTTCATGTTTAGAGAGGTTAAATGTTATCGAACATTTGTGTATAGAAATCTGTGCGGAGCAGCGCTAGAGATGTTTAATTTGCGTTTAATGTCTTTATTTCGTGGCAGTCCAAAACAGCGATGGATTTGAAGTTTGATATAACAATCAAGTGCTAAATAAAATTTAAGGAAGATATATTCTGATAATGCATCGCATAATTTCTATTTAGAAAAGTCATGTTAACAGGCATTAAACTGAATTTTATTAAATAAAAACAAGTTCTATATTATGAAAGGTTAAACTAAATTATTTGTAGAAATAGTTGGGGAAACAAATTAAAAAAAATTCAAATGTTATTTTGTAAACATTTGTAACTTAGTGGAGGAACATGGCCTAGTGGTTTGAGCAGCGGTCTCGCGGATTCGAATCTCAGGCCGGGCGATGTGTGTGTGTTTATTAGCGAAACACCGGCAGAAGGTAATGGCGGACTTCTGTTGACTCTTTCGCTACAACTTTCTCTCACGCTCATCTCCCGTATTTAAAAGCTCACGTGAGACGGACCGGCGTTCCATCCAGGTGGGGAACTTATACGACAATGATACCGGAGCCAATCATGGCTCGAGAATGAACAAACAACAAACATTTGTACCTAATATTACATTATAAATATATTAAGAAGGGTGGGGCGAGTGGCTAGGGTGTTGCAGCCATGGTTGTAAGATTGTGGTTTCGATTCTCGGACAGATTGATGCGTTGTGTTCTTGAGTAAAACCATTCATTTTACATTGATCCAGCCCACTCTGTTGGCAAAAATGAGTAATCCTGCGACAGACCGGCGTTCTATCCAGGAGGATGTATATACGACACAGAATCTGGGAAACCGACCATACAAGCTTATTTTCTCATAGGAAGAATCGTAGATAATGAAATTTAGTAATTAAATGAATTTATTAATAATTGAGTTAGTTAAGAAAGGATTCCATATTGAGTTATATAGTGGATGAATTAAAAAGGAAGAATTTTTAATTACGTATCTTATATCCATATTTTAATGTGGAAACTTTAAGATTGTTCTACTAAATAAATGACAATGACGAATCAATAATTCGTTATGTCTGTTAATTAAGTTGTAATTACAATTAAGTGGTTTATATGTTTCTCCCCAAGCACGAATTATATCTCCTACTGTCACCCCCATACAGCAGAACCCTAACTATTATGGACCACGAAATAAAGTATTCTATGTTCTCTTTGAGATCGCTGCTGAACTTGGCCAATGAGATACTATTTTCTATTGTTTTGTATTTAAAAGAATGAATGCGATTATGTATTCAGGCCATAAATTTCGACGTGGAAGAATCTATGTAGTAATAGACACTCTCAGGTACTTCCAAACATTTGTATATCATATTCTTCTTCAGACACTGATTATCAAGAGGGTATTTACTAGGGCCCCAACAACTAACATTAGCCCTATAGTTATAGGATAACCTATTTATGGTACTAGTGTTGAGATAGAATCACCCTCGCTAACTTGATTAGAGAAATGTGCTTCGTTAGAAATTGACCCAGATCAATACATTTGGAATAAATATGTGCACGTTTCTTCATTCTGTAGGCGTTCAATTTCCCACTGTTGATAGCCGCTATAATATCTATTAAATTAAATGTAGTGGAGTATGTGAATTTCACAGTATGTTTATGAAGCATCCTACTATATCTGCTAGAAGCACAAGAATTTTTTCTCTAATACGTCCACATGTATACTCGGCCGGTGGTCGGAAATAAGGTAAATGATGACTCGTCCGAGAAAATAACATTCTTCCACTGCTCTAGCGACCAATTCTGTAGGTTTTTATTCCACTCTAAACGCTTTGCAACGTTTGTTTTGGAAAGTAATGGTTTTGCATTTCATCCTATCGATGTCGATAAATTAAGTACCAGTTGCGTACTGGGGTCAATCTAATCGACTAGTTCTCTCCCGCAAAATTTCGGGCCTTGTGCCTAGAGTAGTAAAGAATATTTAGTAGAAGCAATAGAGTGATATGTGTGTATGTATACACATAAAAGCGCACGAGTTTACACACACACACACACACACACACACATATGGTTACTCTGCATTCCTCTGTAAGGTGCATAGGGCTGGTTTCCTGGTTTCTCTGGTGTACATATATATTCCCCACCTGAACAGGACACTGGCCTGTCGCAGGGTTACTCATTTTTGTTAGCTGAGAGTGGATTGGAGCAACATAAAATGATGTGTTTTACTCAAGAACACAACGCGTCACCCGATCCGGGAATCGAAACTAGAATCCTGCGATCACGAGTCCAACACCTTAACCACTAAGCCATGCACCTCCACACACAAACTATATATATATATATATATATATATATATATATATATATATATATATATATATATATATATATATATATATATATATATATATATATATATATATATATATATATATATATATATATATATATATATATATATATATATATATATATATATATATATATATATATATATATATATATATATATATATATATATATATATATATATATATATATATATATATATATATATATATATATATATATATATATATATATATATATATATATATATATATATATATATATATATATATATATATATATATATATATATATATATATATATATATATATATATATATATATATATATATATATATATATATATATATATATATATATATATATATATATATATATATATATATATATATATATATATATATATATATATATATATATAGTTTGTGTGTGGAGGTGCATGGCTTAGTGGTTAAGGTGTTGGACTCGTGATCGTAGGATTCTAGTTTCGATTCCCGGATCGGGTGACGCGTTGTGTTCTTGAGTAAAACACATCATTTTATGTTGCTCCAATCCACTCTCAGCTAACAAAAATGAGTAACCCTGCGACATATATATATATATATTACTATATATATTACTATATATATATATATATATATGCATGTATGTTTCGTAAAATGCCTTAGGAGTATTTATATACATACTGTTTCATTATACACATTAAGAGAAGAAAGCTAAAACTGAAAAGAAAAACAAAAGCCTAAAATAACAATGAATTATGGGCTTCAAAACCGAAAACCAGTTAAATTTAATGTTTTTCCCAACCAAACATCATTACGTCATCCATGTAGAGCTGTAGGGTGAGAGTTTACGGTCCGACGAACAGAGATTGAGAAAGGGTTTAAAATAAAATTTTCACTCTGATCCTAAAGAGGAAATGAAAGATTGCTTGTTGTAATCCTTTAATTATTTTAGTGTTTGTGAGTCGCTTGAATATGAAGCGAAGGGCTTTACTTGTAAATACGTACAATGCGCCAGGAACAACCGAATTAGGTTTAATAATTAATCGTTCATGTAGCCCAGACATAAACGTGCAATCATACATATGCACGCACATTATATACTTACATATACTTAAATAAACACGCACTCATGTGGCGACATGTAGATATGCAAATTTGTGTATACACTCATATACATTGTTACTGATAAAGTTAAATATAAAATGCGTACATTGTGTAATACATGTCTTTGGAGTATGGGCAGAAAGCCTGGAAATTTTTGTGGAGGAGGCTAGTTTATGAGAGCGAACCCAGTGTTCAACTAGTACTTGTTTTTTTATCTCGCAAATGATGAAAGGAAAAGACGAACTCGACGGATTTTGAACCCAGAACGGGAAGCCGGAAGGAATGCCATAAGGCTTTTTTCTCTGGTGTGCTAATGATTCTGCCAGCTGGCCGCTTCGTATTATGTAATATAATACAAAATATACATGCATATATACGTTCATACATGCATGCATGCAGTAAGAAAAGGAGAGAAGGACGTACATGAATACATGTGTTTAAGTGCAATTAAGTGTATTTATGCCTATTGTAGCTATGAGTACAAACCCGTATCTAAAGCCTTAATATAGGTAGACTCGTATTAGGATTATAGTAATTAAAACAGAGAAGCTGGATGCATGAAACTTTCAGGTTATTGCTGTATAATGCTAATTGCTACTACACTGCTATGCACACACATATATATATATACCGATACATACACACAGACGGATACATATTATGTAATCACTCTTATAAATGCCGCTGTGTGTTTATATATTTC
>NC_142941.1:13815802-13818302 GCF_046866305.1 Octopus bimaculoides
GCTACTTTCATCACCTCCATGTGATGACTTATTTCCAGTCATCTTAAAAATAAGACTAATGCGCTATACTGCTATGATATATATATATATATATATATATATATATATATATATATATATATATATATATATATATATTCATTCATAATACGTTTTGGTAAATTCGAACATGAATATGCTAATCGCTTTTGTATTTCGTCATTGGAGGACAATTTCTTTTAGACGAACGTGTATTCATAACATATTTGATTCACAAGCGTAAGGGATCTTTGGAACACCCATTGTTTCGACATCACTGTGCCTCCTCAGACAAAGCTATCTCGGACTAATGAATTTAACAAGATTTTGTAGCCTTTGTTTATGAGTTCATCAATCAAATTTTTTGCTGATGCACTGTGGACAGTGAAAAACCAAAAATGTTTGTGTAGGTATGTATGTCTAATGTATGTATGTTTATATATACAGACATATATATGCCTGTATATATGTATGTATACATGTATGTGAGCAAGCATGCATGCATGTATAGGTGTATATATGTACGTATGTATATGTCTATGTGTTTACTGCTATATGTTTGCGAGTCCCTGTGATTTTTTAACAATGTGTAATATAGGTATATGTGCCCTATTAGGCTTAGTCAGGATGGTTCAAACTAAAAGACAAATTAGTCTATCTATCTATCTATCTATCTATCTATCTATCTATCTATCTATCTATCTATCTATCTATCTATGTATCTGTCGTCTGCCTTTCTGTCTGTCGTCTGTTTTTCTATCAATCAATCTATCTATCTATCTATCTATCTATCTATCTATCTATCTATCTATCTATCTATCTATCTATGTATCTGTCGTCTGCCTTTCTGTCTGTCGTCTGTTTTTCTATCAATCAATCTATCTATCTATCTATCTATCTATCTATCTATCTATCTATCTATCTATCTATCTATCTACATGTGTGTGTACCTATGTACTTACATATATGTATGTATGTATGTATGTATGTATGTATGTATGTATGTATGTATGTGTGTATGTATTTTTACAAAATGTATCATATGCACTCGCGTAATCATACACGCTCACACATATATAACGTATGACATATGTGTGTGTGTGTGTATGTACCTGTATGAACATATACATACATGCAAATACACATGCATATAAAGATAAATATATGTATACAATATATATATATATATATATATATATATATATATATATATATATATATCCCCATATGTATACATACATACATACATACATATTCAGAACAGTGTTCTTCCTTTAACTCCGTCTCTCCTTTTTCTCCCACTTTCTATCTATCAGACGATCTCTCACACACAAATACAAATTGCATACAGACATACAAATACACATGAACACACAAAAGATATACGTCTCCATAAGCAAAGAGACATACATACAGACATACAGACTGGGAATATGTATATTAGTGCACTTAAAAGTCATTTGTGTGCAATAAAATATGTAGGAGCCGCAGTTTTGTTGAACTAAAAAAATAACAAAATGGCTTCTATTTTTTATTTTATCGACTGAATGATGGCAAAGTTTTGTTGCTGAACGGCGCCATTTTATGACTTTGTTAGGAGAATGTTCCCCCAGATGTCTCAGGTACGTTTCGAAAACGCGCCAGTTGTCAAGACAACCGTGACGGTTAGCGTTACCGCCACCAAGAACCCTCCTCACTGTTGCCTCTCCTTCGTCTCCAACTTCATAATGGCCACCAAACCAAGCTGGTTAGGCTGTTTACCAGTACTACGAATGGTACTAAAAAGCTGTATCAGTACCACCACCACCACCACCACCACCACCACCACTTACATAATCATTACACCTATGGCCAGTACCATCGTCAATACCACCATCATCACTTCCACCACCAGCACCACCACCAGCACCACTACCACCACCACTATCACCAGCACAACCAGTACCATTAGTAGCAGCAGCAGCAGCACCACCACTGCCACCACCACCACCAACAACAACAGCTCTACCACAACCACTACTGCCGCTACGACTATCGACCACCACCGCCACCACCACCATCACTACAACCACCACTACTAGAGCCACCACTACTAGAACCACCACTACCACCACCACCAACATCACGACGACGACGATCACCACCAACACCACTACCACCACCACTGTTGCCACTACCACCACCATCCATCCTCTTCCTTTCCCTCCTCTTCCTCCTCTTCCTCCCCTCCTCCCTCCTGTCCTCCGTCCCCATCTCCTATTTCCCCCTCCTCCTCCTCCTACTTCCCTCCTCTTACTTCTGTTCCAGCTCCTCCCGCCCCTACTGCTGCCGCCGCCCCTCCCCCGTCTTTCTACCCCCCCCGTCGTCATTGTTGTCATCTTTGTCAACATCACGTTCCTCAGCGTCATCGTTCTCGCCATCACCGTCATAATCTTCATCATGATCACGATCATAATAATCATCGTCACCGTCGTTGTTGTCA
>NC_142941.1:13823302-13830802 GCF_046866305.1 Octopus bimaculoides
GGTAAACAGAAACTGAAAGAAGCCTATATATACATATATGTGTGCGTGTGTGTGTGTTTGTCCTTGTATCCGTGTTCGTGCACCACTGCCACTTGACAACAGGTGTTGGTGTGTTTACGTCATAGTAACTTTAGCGGTTCGGCAAAAGAAACCCATAGAATAAATATCAGGCTTAAGATTAAAAGTACTGCGGTCGATTCATTTGACTAAAAATTCTTCGAGGCGGTTCCCCAGCATGGCTGCAGTCTAATGACTGAAACAAGTAAAAGATAAAAGAGAAGGAAGAAAATGTATGGATGGTTAAATGATTAAGAAGATTAGATTGACAGAAAAATGTCTAACCTTAACACCCACTCTCCATATATATATATGTATATATATATATATATATATATATATATATATATATATATATATATATATATATGTATATACTTTATGAATGTGTGTCTCTGTGTCTGTATGTCCACCCACCATCGTTTGGTAACCGATGTTGGTGTGTTTACCTCCCCGTAACTTAGCGGTTCGGCCAAGAGACAATAGAATGAGGACTAGGCTTACAAACAGTAAGCCCTGGGGTCGATTTATTCGATTAAAACCCTTTAAGGCGGTATTGTAGCATGGCCGAAGCCAAATGATTGAAACCAGTAAAGAAATAAAAGAATATATTTCTTTGCATAATTTCCGGTTCCGTTGTCAATTCTTTAATTACACACGCACACCCGCACACACACACATACGCGCGGATTGATAGATAGATAGATAGATAGATAGATAGATAGATAGATAGATAGATAGATAGATAGATGGGGAACTAACTAGGAAGATTAGTTTGACAGAAAAATTCCCAGCTTTGATACACGCTCATTATATATCTATACACACGGCAAATAAATCTATATATATTTACAGGCACTGCGTGTATGTGTGTGTGCGTGTGCGTGTGTGTCCTTCTGGAAACTACGGCCTCACCGACCAGCTGGGTCACCGCCTCCCCCGTCAGTTTGATGCACTACTTGCTGCTGTTGAGGGAGGTAGCCCTGTGTCTTCACGGATCTGGGAGGTCCACGTCGTTAAGTGGTCTGCCATATGCTCTTAGGGCTGGGAAATATTGGCTATAATCCTATGGTGTTTGCTGTGTAGCTTTTTATTTATTTATTATTTTTATGTGGCCGAGCCATTTTAATGATTCCTACTAATTACTGATTACTGGTGTATGGTATATATTATGTAAAGAAGTTCCTCTCTAGAAGCATACATAAGACGTAAACAACTAAACACGCACATGCACAGTTATATATATATATGTATATATATATGTATATATATATATATATATATATATATATATATATATATATATATATATATACATATATACATAAATAATATATAAATATATGCATATATCCATACATATATGTACATACCTACATCTATATGTATACATACATGCATATATGTATGCAGACGAAAACTGGAAGAAGCCCGTCGTCTAAATATGAATATATATACATGTATTTGTTATTTGAGCCTGTGTTTGTCCCCCCACCAACTTTGACAACCGATGCTGGTGTGTTTACGTCTTCGTAAATTAGCGGTTCGGCAAAAAGAGACCGATAGAATAAGTACTAGGCTTACAAAGTAAAAGAGTAAATGAATAAAAGAATATATACATTTATATATATGTAAATTTATGTAAATATAGATAACTACATAATTTTTGTTTGTATGCACATTTGTATACGTATGTGTGTGTGTATATGTGGTGTGTGCATGTGTGTATGTGTGTGTACGAATATACAAATACACACACGCATACAAATATATGTGTATACATATATATATACACACATATATATATATATATTTATACACTTGCATATCTATATAAACACATGCATACCATATGCATACCTATATAAACATCAATCATTCACACAATCTGCACACGTACATATATATATATATATATATACGTATACATATACAGGTATATATTCATATTCATCGTACACATGTATATATATGTACGTATGGATTAGCGCATGTGCAAACGAAATATGTGTACATGTATTTATATGTGTGCATGTCTGTTCTTCAGGCTAAAATTTTCAATGTGTGTATGCGTGTAGAAATGCATTGCCTGTATTTACACATGTATATATAGATGGATATATGCATGAATGAATGTATATATAAAATACATGTGTGCATGTGTGTGTGTGTGTGTGTGTGTGTATACATACATACGTATATGTCTGTGTGAACTAATGTATGTATGCCATTTATGAGTCTGTATATATTTCTAATGTATGTGTGCACTTGGATATTGGTTTTGTGTATTTGTGTGTATGTATATATGCGTATGATAGGGTGCTTGCGTGGGTAATGAGAGGACATGACCGAGTTATCGGGGTAGAAAGTGGGGTAGAAAGCTTGCTGTCGTTGGCGTCATATTTGGCGCGGTGGCGGTGCCGGTTGTCGCGTTAAGAATGAGGACGGTGTTTCTCGTACACACATCAATTAATGTATGTACATACATAAGCTTTATACATTATTATGATTGACCGTTGACTGAACACTATTCAATTTTTTTTCTCCGTGTTTTTCTCCTTGTCTCCGTATTCTTTCTGTTGAAGAGCGTAGCTCGAAACGTCAAAGACTTTCCGTATTCCCGAGCGTCATACTAATATATACTTTTGTTATTTACACCACCTGTCCTCGTCTGTTGTTATTATTTGTATATTGTCCCATATATATATATATATATATATATATATATATATATATATATATATATATATATATATATATATATATATATATATATATATACAAGAATAAGGGCAGGGAATCGTCAATTAATAATAGAATTAATAATTAACAATTTTGCCAAGTAGTTCAGTATGAAAAAACCTTTATCGGTAAAACCATTTATCATCATAAATATACAGGGATTTGCATTGAGTTGCTTCTCCAACATACTGAAAATTTAGAAATAGCAGTCAAAGAACTACTGATTCTAAACTACAAATTTTTCTCTAAACGGATGGCGATACTTATGGCACACATAGAACAAAAAACCGGAGGGAAAAGCGTAAACAAAACAAGCCTTTAGTTAATTGGATACGAATCGTTTCATGGTTAAGCGAATGAAAATTTCACTATTCCAATCTTCAGCCCAAATATTCTGATAAATTTGAAAGTGTCTCTAAAAAAATTAACGGTAATTTTTGGCCATGCGACACCAAAAATCAACGATAAGAAAGGCACTTACGAATTCATCGGCTAGTGAGTTCAGGCATCTCACCTCGCTTAACCATGAAACGATTCGTATCCAATTAACTAAAGACTTGTTTTGTTTACGCTTTTCCCTCCGGTTTTTTGTTCTATGTGTGCCATAAGTATCGCCATCCGTTTAGAGAAAAATTTGTAGTTTAGAATCAGTAGTTCTTTGACTGCTATTTCTAAATTTTCAGTATGTTGGAGAAGCAACTCAATGCAAATCCCTGTATATTTATGATGATTATATATATATATATATATATATACATATATATATATATATATGTATATATATATATATATATATATATATATATATATATATATATATATATATATATATATATATATATATGTATGTACATTAATATATCCGTGTGAGTATATATAACAGAATGAGTGTATATGAATACTTGTGTGTATTGTGTATATGTGTATAAATACATGTGCATATGTGTATGCATGGTTATGTGTTTATGTATATATATATATATATATATATATATATATATATATATATAAATCGACCACAGGACTTAATCTTATTTAATCCTAGTGCTTATTCTATCGGACCCTTTTGCCGAACCGCCAAGTTACGGGTACGTAAACACAGACACACAAACATATACACACACACACACACACACACACACACACACACACACACACACACACACACACACACACACACACACAAACACACACAAGCACACACACACACACACACAAACACACACAAGCACACACACACACACACACACACACACACACACACACACACACACACACACACACACACACACACACACACACACACACACATATATATATATATATATATATATATATATATATATATATATATATATATATATATATATATACATATATATACGACGGGCTTCTTTTTCAGTTTCCGTCTACCGGCCCGAGGCTATAGTAGAAGACACTTGCCCAAGGTGCCACGCAGTGGGACTGAACCCGGAACCATGTGGTTGGTATGCAAGCTACTTACCACACAGCCACTCCCATGCCTATTCATTTTCAGTATCGCATGATGTGATTTTAGGGAGATTTGGCTGCTGTTTTTAGTTAGCCGAGCGTCCGCGTAAAAGCACCTGCATTGTTTCATGTGAATGTACCGTATGCTAGCTTGCTTCTTTTCTCGGTAGCCATGTTGTAGTTGATTCAGGCGAACACCCTTCTCAGCAACCAAATTGATCGGATCTTAAAACCCAGGGACATACAGGCACAGAAGTGCCTTCAGAGATGTAAATAATAATAATAATAATAATAATAATAATAATAATAATAATAATAATAATAATAATAATACATGAATAAATAAATAAATAAGAAGATGCATTAAATATTCATTAACTACTTCAGAACTGATACATTAAAGAAAAAAATAACTAAGAAAAACTAAGGATAGTCATGTTTGGAACGCCCTTCAAACAGTACGTTGTCATGTTTGTCCAAACGTAGGCACGTAAGAACAAGTGCAAATATAAGGTGATAATATGCGGAAGGAGAGAAACGGCATATTTGGAGTTTTTTTATGAATGAACGAACGGATGAGCTTATTTGTACGTGCAACCGTATGAACATATATATATTAATCTTATCTATCTATCTATCTATCTATCTATCTATCTATCTATCTATCTATCTATCTATCTATCTATCTATCTATTTATCTATCTATCTATATTTGTATATCTATCTATCTATCTATCTATCTATCTATCTATCTATCTATCTATCTATATTTGTATATGTATGTATATCTCTCTCGCTGTATGTGTGTGTGTATCAGTCTGGAAAAGCTTGAATTTTTAGAAGAAGAAACCAACCAACCGATTCGCACATTACAAATACAATCTGTAAGCACAGAACAGTAAAACTATGCTAGACTTTTCTCAGGTTTAAAATGTGTCGTTGTTTTCGTTATCTACATTACAAAGATGAAGTTTTGTATCTTTGTTAGAAACCAGTTCCTTCTTCAGAGGAAGAATTTAAATGATTAAATACATACATACATACATACATACAAACACAAAGTCGCGGTGAAAGATCAACAAAACAACAAACATGGTTTGTATTACTTTAACGATCAAGGAAAATGGAAGAAGTATGCAACGTTTCGAGCCTACGCTCTTCTGCAGAATAGATAAATAAGGAGAGAAAAACACGTGTCTAAATTTAACGGTCAAAACATCCATATATATATATATATATAAAGTGTAGTATATTGCCACTTAAGTGTGGCTGACCCCTAGGGGTGGATGTTACTGTTGCTTTTAGCCCCAGGAGGACATCTCCTCCAGCTGGCTTATCGACACACGACTGTGTCCTGTTTGCCAAGGGAAGTTATCCCTCTCACCACGATCTGCAGCACGAACGGATCCGGATTTCAGGGTTATTTCCCTTCGTCGGCGTTCGATAGCTACTGACCTTGGTGAGAGAGACAAAAACCTGGCAATCTTATATCTACTTTTCCAGTGAAATTCTTCACTGATATCGAAAAGGTGAAAACAAGCAATGTTAATTCTCTAAATGAAGTATTAACAGTAACTGCACGATAAAGTGTAGTATATTGCCACTTAAGTGTGGCTGACCCCTAGGGGTGGATGTTACTGTTGCTTTTAGCCCCAGGAGGACATCTCCTCCAGCTGGCTTATCGACACACGACTGTGTCCTGTTTGCCAAGGGAAGTTATCCCTCTCACCACGATCTGCAGCACGAACGGATCCGGATTTCAAGGTTATTTCCCTTCGTCGGCGTTCGATTGCTACTGACCTTGGTGAGAGAGACAAAAACCTGGCAATCTTATATCTACTTTTCCACCTTTTCGATATCAGTGAAGAATTTCACTGGAAAAGTAGATATAAGATTGCCAGGTTTTTGTCTCTCTCACCAAGGTCAGTAGCTATCGAACGCCGACGAAGGGAAATAACCCTGAAATCCGGATCCGTTCGTGCTGCAGATCGTGGTGAGAGGGATAACTTCCCTTGGCAAACAGGACACAGTCGTGTGTCGATAAGCCAACTAGATGAGATGTCCTCCTGGGGCTAAAAGCAACAGTAACATCCACCCCTAGGGGTCAGCCACACTTAAGTGGCAATATACTACACTTTATCGTGCAGTTACTGTTAATACTTCATTTAGAGAATTAACATTGCTTGTTTTCACCTTTTCGATATCAGTGAAGAATTTCACTGGAAAAGTAGATATAAGATTGCCAGGTTTTTGTCTCTCTCACCAAGGTCAGTAGCTATCGAACGCCGACGAAGGGAAATAACCCTGAAATCCGGATCCGTTCGTGCTGCAGATCGTGGTGAGAGGGATAACTTCCCTTGGCAAACAGGACACAGTCGTGTGTCGATAAGCCAGCTGGAGGAGATGTCCTCCTGGGGCTAAAAGCAACAGTAACATCCACCCCTAGGGGTCAGCCACACTTAAGTGGCAATATACTACACTTTATCGTGCAGTTACTGTTAATACTTCATTTAGAGAATTAACATATATATATATATATATATATATATATATATATATATATATATATATCGTTGGTACCGGGCAATTTTTACAATAGAATATCTTATATATATTTTTGTTTATTCCACACAAGACCCTGCCTGCCTTCTCTGATCAGGACAGATTTGTGCAATTTTTCGCAAAAAACTTCGTTGAGGACTTTTTCCTTTTCAAATTATTTACATGTCTGTTTGAGCGTTTCACATGACTTTATTCATTAAAACTTATTAAAGCTTCACAAGTTCTTACAGCTTTAGTCGTCGTAATGCTTTGCTTTCGTTTGTTTAATAAAAATTCCTCCACGTGATGATTTTGCTTTCATTTTGTGATAGGCAGCTATCATGCAGAAAATGTCAGCTTCCAAATCCTGTTTTCTGATTAGGCGAAATTGATTAAACTTTAACATTTTTTTGCAATTTTTCTGGAACAAATAAATAACAAAACGGATTTAAAGTAAAACATTATTGCAATATACCAAATTTGAAAATTTTCACGTAATTTTAAAATTTCACAATATGTGACAGCAACAGGGAATACCCTACAATAGTAGAAAGACAGAGAGTTAATAAACGTGACACACACATACGCACACACGCACACGCACGCACACATTTACAAACGTACACACAGGTAATCACGAGTTTAAAATGGTGTATAATAGACATATGT
>NC_142941.1:13835802-13843302 GCF_046866305.1 Octopus bimaculoides
TGTGTGTGTGTATGGCAGTATATGATTTAGTCGAAGTAAATGCGCACTTGTTTTTGTTCGTGGCACCAACTGTAGAAGGATATACGTGTGAGTGTTCGCGTGTGCGTACCGAAACATGCACACACACACACACACACACACACACAAACACATGCCCTCTACCCCCACACATACCCGTCCCCACACTGACACGCACTTACATACACACACAATCATATACTTACGCATATACAGACACATATACATATATACGCACACACACAGAATCACATGCACACACATACACACACACACGTTCACATGCACATAAACACACACACGCACACATATATATACACATATACAGACCCATATACATATATACGTACGTATACACACACTCACATAAACACACACACACACACACATATACAGACACATACATATATACGTACGTATACACACACTCATACAAGCACACACACACACACACACACACACACACACACACACACACACACACACAATGTCTATTTGACCTCACAATAGCTGTATTTCAAGATATCTATGACACGACTGCTGGAGTTCAGTTCGTCCATCTTTTCTGTTTACCAGACGACACTCTGGTGTCACTTGAATTAAAGTCAGAGAAAAGAGAAGGTTATTCATAAAGGCTAAAAATGAAGTCTCGTCTCTCCGTATGAATGGGCTCGGATTAGTAAGGATTACTCATAGAGGTACACGTAAGCTTAAGGATTTTATGGGGCGCGGGGTGGATGCTGCAGAAAGGCAATGAGATATGGATTTAGGGCAGTTAATTTTTTGCAACCCCCAGAAATAAGCGTCAGTCTGAATGAGATTTGAACTCATGACGTAAAGAGATTTAACACACACTGGCGCAGGAGTGGCTGTGTGGTAAGTAGGTTGCTTACCAACCACATGGTTCCGGGTTCAGTCCCACTGCGTGGCACCTTGGGCAAGTATCTTCTACTATAGCCTCGGGACGACCAAAGCCTTGTGAGTTGATTTGGTAGACGGAAACTCAAAGAAGCTCGTCGTATATATATATATATATATATATATATAATCATAAATATATAGGGATTGACAGTAACCTGCTTCTCCAACATACTGAGAATTCAGAAATAGCAGTCAAAGAACTACTGATTTCAAAACTACAAATTATTACTCCAGGCTATCAATCTGGAGTAATAATTTGTAGTTTTGAAATCAGTAGTTCTTTGACTGCTATTTCTGAATTCTCAGTATGTTGGAGAAGCAGGTTACTGTCAATCCCTATATATTTATGATTATAAATTTTACCGAAAAAGGTTTTTTTCATACTGAGCTACCCGGCAGAATCGTTAATTATTAATTTTATTACTAATTGATGATTCCCTGCCCTGCATATCTATATATATATATATATATATATATGTTGGTGTGTCTGTGTTTGTCCCCCACAACATCGCTTGACAACCGATGCTGGTGCGTAACTTGGCGGTTCGGCAAGAGAGACCGATTGAATAAGTGCTAGGCTTACAAAGAATAAGCCCTGGGGTCAATTTGCTCGACTTAAGGCGGTGCTCCAGCATGGCCGCAGTCAAATGACTGAAACAAATAAAAGAATAAAAGAATTACACACACACACACAAACACACACAAATCCCACAAGATATTTTGTGTTATATTTCCCCTCGGGTATTTGTGATCGATTAGCTGAATGGTTAGCGTTCTAGATAAATGCTTTTTGGTTTTTAGTTCGGGTTGTTTGCATTTTGATACAAGACCCTGCCGAAGTCAACTTTGCTTTTCATTCATCCACAGTGTTTTCTACTATAGCCTCGGGCCGACCAAAGTCTTGTGAGTGGATTTGGTAGACGAAAACTGAAAAGAAGCCCGTCTTATATATATATATATATATATATATATATATATATATATTACAAATTAAAAGGGTAAAGGTTTATCAATTTATTAATTTATTAATAAATCAACAATTAATATTTTTTACCATGCCCTTCGGTATGTAAGCACCATTATCGGTGGAGAACTTATTTAAAAGTTCATATACATTTATAAACATAATTAAGGGATCAGCAAATATTTGCTTCACCATATACCGAAGTTCAGAAATAGCAGCTAAAAAAGCTGAGACTCCAACAGATAGCATTACTTGTAAGTCACAAAGGCAAAAACAAGAAGAAAAAAACAATGA
The DNA here is from genome assembly GCF_046866305.1 of Octopus bimaculoides. Classification (NCBI taxonomy): domain Eukaryota; kingdom Metazoa; phylum Mollusca; class Cephalopoda; order Octopoda; family Octopodidae; genus Octopus; species Octopus bimaculoides. The sequence goes on from NC_142941.1 coordinate 13,838,000, forward strand.
AAACTAACCATTCCGAAGTTAATCATAGACGCGTTTCTGGATTATGAGTGATAAATACTCAATTTCCTTCATCAATACGATATTCCAGTAGTAAATTCGACCATGCTAGCAAACTGTGCATGCATGAACGAGTGAACATTCTACACCGACACAAACCTGAAAGCATAACCGAATCTACCTCGGCCAGCCAGTCCACTATCCTTCCCTCAAGAAATTACCATGTGCGTGACAAGTAATACCGCAGAGAATCTGCGTTTACTAACAGGGAGTGAATAATTATTACAAATTAAAAGGGTAAAGGTTTATCAATTTATTAATTTATTAATAACCAAGCCCTTCGGTATGTAAGCACCATTATCGGTGGGGAACTTATTTAATGGTGAAGCAAATATTTGCTGATCCCTTAATTATGTTTATAAATATATATATATATATATATATATATATATATATATATATATATATATAATTTAGAGAAGAACCGCCAATATACAATTCAAACAACGAAAGAGTCCAATCAACTTCCAGAAAAACGTACTCTATAAAATACTTTAGATTAGTATTTTATAGATCTTTATAGATTTTATACGTTTCTTGTTGATTTTATAAATATACACAACGCCCGATCTGGGAATCGAAACTGCGATCCTAACAACTGCGCCATTGCGCCTCCACAGGTGGTAGATGAATGAATGCCAAAATGAGTCTCACCATGAGTTGAGACGAATATAATACTGGCCAGTCACTATCTGAAACTCTAAAATGTTTTCTTGCATCCACCACCCAGGCAACTCATTAAGATTTCTGCCCGCCAAAAGGACGAACCACGACGCGTGTCTCGCTGCCTCTCTTTTCCAATGTGATCAAATAGATAGATAAATAGATAGATAAATAGATAGATAAATAGATAGATGGATAGATAGACAGCAGGAAGGATATATGTATACATATATGTGTCTGTGTGTCCGTATGTGTGTTTATGCAATCGTGCACATGCTCACAAACATACACTCACATACAAACACACATACAATACGTACATATATTTATATATATATATATATATATATATATATATATATATACAAACTATGTATGTAAACATGCATGTATGCACATATATGTAAATATATATAGACATACGTCTGTATATATATATATATATATATATATACATGCATATATACATACATATATGTATGTATATATATATATATATGTATATATATATATATATATATATATATATATATATATATATATATATATGAATAAATGTATTTATATATATATAAATGAATATATATACATATAAATGAGTATATATATATATGTATATATTCATGTATGTATGTACATACATAAATATACATACATGCATACATACATATATATATATATATATACATATATATATATATATATATATATATATATATATATATATATATATATATATATATATGTATGTATGTATGTATGTATGTATAATGTATTTATATAAGTGCATACATGTGTGGGTATATATAATTTAATTGGCTGAGTCAGAGTCGTTACTGATTACTCGGAGTTTCTACGTATACAAACGTCTTCAGATGACTGCCATGGCGTAACAAAAACAATAACAATCAGAGATGAAAATACGTCGGATATTTTTATCTGCGAATGTTTGTTATTGTTTCCATTCCGCTATGAAAGTCATCTGAATGCTAACGGCTGCGCCAATTAAATTACCTACACTTTGCTTACATGACTTGAGTAGTTTTTTCCCGTAACACACAGACACACAGACACACAAACAAACAGACACACGCACACACACAGACACAGACACACAGACACACACAGAGACACACACACACAGACAAACACAAACATACACACACACACACACATACATGTATGGATATATATATGTGTGTGTGTGTGTATGTATATATATGAAAATATACGTATATATATATATGTGTGTATGTATATATGTGTATATGCATATATATGTGTGTATATATATATATATATATATATATATATATATATATATATATATATATATATATATATATATATACAGACATACAGACATATTTATACATACATACACGCATACATACATACATACATAATATATACATACATATATATGTATGTATGTATGTATGTATGGGAATATATATATATATATATGTAGAGGTATGTCACACCTTACGCGTGTGTATGTATGCATATATAATGTATATATATAAGTATATATATGTGTGTGTGTGAGTGTGTGTGTGTGTAAGAAATATACAGAATAAAGAATAATCTATGGACTGCAGTTTCGAACATTAACGTTTTACTTACGTAATAACAACCGTGTTCTCATCAGCATAGACGTTCTAGAATCAATATAATTTGCAGAACTATACACGAATTGTCTTCATAAAATAAGACTTGCATATAGTTCTACCGATTACATTGGGGCTATTTTTCAAAATGCCTCAGCTCAGGCGCGCAAAATTCCGGACACAATTCTGTAGAGAATAATTCACTGCAGTATATGTTATTACGTAAGTAAAACGTTAATATTCGAAACTGCAGTCCATAGATTATTCGTTATTCTGGATATTTCTCATTTTGTCCTGTTCTTGTGTTTTGCGAAATTTTTTCTGGAGAACATTATTTTTCTTTGTGGTTGGGCCGTTGATGACCTCTTTCTAGCATATTGGATGTTCACCTAGTGGTCATCCCTTATACACGTGTAATACAATTTTTTCTGAATTTTCAGATTTTTCTATATGCTAAGCCACTTTCTTACTTCAACTACAATTTGGCCAAATGTTTGGTTCCTTCAACAGCATAGTTCTTTCCATCAATGTCTCTCCCACCCAACTGTTGATACATCACCTCCAATGTTATTTTTCAGTGGTGATGCGTATCTTGGTCCGCTTTTTCGGAGTATCTCTCAGTTCTTGAAGGGTATTTTTTTCCGAGCTTTTTTACTACCAGAAATCGACGATATTCCACAGTAGATTGTAACTTTAATAAACTACTACCATCACCACCACCACCACCACTACTACCACTGCCCGCCGCCGTCGCTACCACCATTATCACCTCCACCACCACCACAACCATCACCACCACTACTACCACTGCTCGCCGCCGTCGCTACCACTATTACCACCTCCACCACCACCACTACTACCACTGCCCGCCGCCGCCGCCACCACCACCACCACCACCACCACCATTAACTCTCAAAGCATGAAAGGCAAACTACTGCAAAGCATTTTGTCCCCTCGTGCTAAAGATTCTGCCAGCTCGCCGCCTTAAATGTAGTTCTAATAATCATTTCCACTATAGGCACAAGACCCCGAAACGATGAAGAGTAAAGTGGATTTCGACAGCATTTGAACTCAGAACGTAAAGACGGACGAAATTCTGCTAAGCATTTCGTCCGGCGTGCCAACGATTCTGCCAGCTCGCCACCTTAAATCCAGTTCTAATAATGCATTATAAACTTTGCTCGTTTTATCATTGGAACTGCAGGTTATGCCCCCAGCTCAGTCAGATCAAAGTATTGTGAAGTTAGAATACAGAGGAAAGAATGTAACTCTATAATTTATTGGGTACAGATGGTCACCGTATCTGGGGCAATAAAGACCCGAAAATTTAAAGGGTGAATTGGCTGAAATAAACGAGACAGTTGATCATGATTTATGATGTCCTTCTTGCTGCTTTTGCTGTTTTTTGGTGTTGTTGTGGTTGTTGTTGTTGTTGCTATTATTATTATTATTATTATTATTATTATTATTATTATTATTATTATTATTATCATTATTATTATTATTATTATTATTATTATTATTATTAGTTTGTTTTTACAACCTCGCCATCACGCAGGCGGTTTAGTTAAAACAAACATTGAAAAATGGAATCTGGAAGAGGGACGAACGAATACATCACCACACGTTACACTACAGTCGCACGAACACGTACACGCACTCTCGCTCTCGTATCTACACGCGCTCGCACACGCACGCACACACACACACACACACACACACACACACACACACACACACACACACACACACACACACACACACACATTACACAAAATAAAGTAGATTTCGAACGCGGGATAACTGAGAAAGAAAACTGAGGGGTCGATTTGTTCGACTAAAGGCGGTGCTCTGGAATGGCCGCAGTCAGTTAACTGAAACAAGCAAAAGATTATATATATATATATGTACACTGTATGTATTTATATGAATAATATATAGTCTATTGACTAGTTTTTTTTTCTTCTCGCTAGACCACTGGTAGCAAAAAGAATTTTATATATATATATATATACGCTTGCATGCATAGATAAAGGGACACATTCAAGCATTCATATAAACAGGCGTATATACATGGAGAAATCTGTCCACGCTTTTAGCCATACTTAGTTGCACATACATAGTTACACGCTGATATACAATCACACACGCAACACACACAAACACACAAACACACACACTCTCTCATTAAGAAACACACACAGATCCACAGACACATCGATGATTACATCCATGTATACATACATGCATACATACGTTCATGCACACCTTGCAAGCATACCTATCTACAAACATCCATACGTATATAGATACATAGATATTTAAATACATTCCTACATACATATATACATACGTGCTTACATACAAACGTACACACAAATGTACGTAATGAAATACGCATATATAATTAATGTATTAATGTATACATATACCTATATACATATACATGCATACATACATACATATATATATATATATATATATATATATATATATATATATATATATATATATATATATATATATATATATATATATATATATATATATATATATATATATATATATACATATATATATATATATATATATATATATATATATATATATATATATATATATATGCGTGTACATACCTACCTACATACCTATATACACGTATGTGGCTGATCGTGTAACACTGGAGCAACATTTCCAGCAGAGAAAAAAGGCCAGCGCCTATCTCGACCAAGTTTGCGAACACCAGAATAAAAACATCATTAGGATAACTAACGAATTTGAGAAGAGACACGTGAAACCGAAGCTGACACAGATCTTTCTTTAAAGGAACATTTGCCAATCTAGTTTAATACAGCACTCAAATAAAATAAAATACACGAAAATATATTAGACAAATTTCCTGAAGAGCTTGTACTTACGCGGCTGTTAGGAGCTGAGAAACCCGCTTTTCAACTATGTGGTTTCGGATTAAAT
>NC_142941.1:13848302-13853302 GCF_046866305.1 Octopus bimaculoides
ATATATATCTAATACATGTATATATATACACATGTAAGTATGTATTTTATGTATGCATGTATTTTGTGTATGAATGTATGTATGTATATATGTATGTTATGTATGTATGTTTGTTATGTATGTATGTATTATGCATGCATGTATTTATGCATGTATTCGCATGGAGAAGAATATCTGTCTGTCTCCCTCCCTCCCTCCCTCCCTCCCTCCCCCCCCTCTCTCTCTCTCTCTCTGTGACTGTGTGGTAAGTAGCTTGCTTGCCAGCCACATGGTTCCGGGTTCAGTCGCAGTGCATGGCACCACGGGCAAGTGTCTTCTACTATAGCCTCGGGCCGACCAAAGCCTTGTGAGTGGATTTGGTAGACGGAAACTGAAAGAAGCCCGTCGTATATATGTATATGTATATATATATATCTGGCAACTTTTAAAACTCGAGATATTTCTAAATCACTACGCTCAGCCTCTATAACCACAATGACAGCACGCCTCTCCATTTCTTGAGTAAACTGAGGGTCTGTCATTATTATTTTCTGAAACAAAGATTATGCAGGGTTTACACAGAATGCAGCAATGACCCCCAAAAGGTATGTCTACACATACCTTACGCACCTTGTAGATATATAGATATATAGATAAATGGATGACATAAAAACATGATTTAATGCCTGATATTCCGTAAACAAATCTATAAAGAACAGGTCTCGGGCTGTGACCGAAGAACCCACTTTGGCGACTGAGAAACCATCCTGCCTAAAATTCCACAGCCTACTTGATTTCCATCGTTGTCAAATAAAGCTATTTATGTTTTTACAAATTTAATAGTGAATAAATACAATATAAACGTATCCATATAGAGAATTTCTGTATAAACATAAAACGTGAATTCACGTTAATTTAAAGCTCAGTAAATAACACGCTACTAAGCTGCAACATCTCACGACATCCCAATAAACCCAGATGGTGCCAACGCGCATGTATGTATCTACATAGTCATTCAAACGATCTCTGTGATATTTTGCATAGGTATGTTACTTATTTAGAGCTTAAAAGCAGAAAAATATATATTTCACATATAGCTCCTGACTTAAGTATGTTCAAAAGCTGTTTCGTTAAGATAAACACCATTTGTGATACATAAGTCGAATTAAAGTAATCTGAGTTAAAATTATCTAAAATCTGTATTTCTTTAACTCATCAGAAATGTTGTGTTATGTTAGAAAACCGTTAGTGGTTTCAATTGATTTAATTAAAATTTATTGTGTATCATAATTATGCAATTATTTAATGATGTTTATCTTTATGCAACAGGTGTCGAATGCATTTTAATATGAACTATACGTGACATTTCTACATATCTGCTTTTTTGCTAAATATGTTATTCTTAAAAATCATTTTAGCTGTTTTAAATGTAGATCGGTCGCGCTTGGGTTTACGCTAATGTATTAAAAATAATTTATTTGCTCCCACAATAGGTTCTTACCATTCTGATGCTTACCAATGAGTTCCTGGTATATATAGAATAACATTTTAACATCGATACATCTTTTATCTTCTCTTTTTTGTTTCAGTCATTAGTCTGCGACCCTTCGGGGGCACCACCTTGAAGGGTTTCATTTGAAAAGAATGAGCCTAGTACTTATTTTTCAAGTCTCGTACACCGAACCACTATGTTACGGGAGACTCACTTTAAAACTACAAAGCTTAGGCAAAAAGAAAAGCTCTGCAGTGTCGAGGATCGTTTTACATAACCACTTTAGAAGTTCTTCTGCATGGTCTTCGGACACGAAGAAATTGCCCTCATCAATACTTTAATATCAATAGCCCTCAGTGTGTGGAGCAGAAGAGCTATAAAGCAACCATTGATGTAGAGGGGTTTTTTTTTGGTATGAAATCAGTTCATTAACGTTCAGTTACTAAGTATGAACATTTCTTGTAGTCAAATTCCATTCCGGTATCAACAGAAAGCTATAAACTATAACATTAAACCCAGCTGTTATTTTTAGACGTTGTAGAGATTCTCATTATAGATCGTTAGATCGTTAGCCAAGTGATAAACGACCGCCGGAGGGTTAAGCGTCAACTTAGAATTTCTTGTAGTAAAACCATTGAACTGTGGATGAGTACTTGACTGTCTGTGAATGTGTTTGGAGAAAGACTCATCTACAGCCTTTACGCCCAGATCACGAATGCATTCAGTGATTTTGATTGTTTCTTTGTTTGAGGCATGATAAAATTTCGTTGGGTGTGCTACTGGTTGTAGAGACTATAGGCATTCAACATGTTATTGTTATTTGCTTAATCTTATACGGCATCTTTATTATTGTAGTCATTTGCCTAAGTATATCTGCTGGTGTTAGAGAATACACAGATCTTCATTTGTTTTGATATCCAGTGAGACTATACAGTGTCGTCTGCTTAACGATTCAGTTTCGTCTGCTTAACGATTCAATGTAACTGATCGTTAATTTTTTTAGTCCACATCCGATAATATGATGATATTAGGTCGTCAAGTATGAAATTTGTAGAAAAAAAGTGTTTGCTAATGTTTTATGAATACAAGGAATAGTTTTATTCATCAAAGTATGTCCCCAATGTTGTCAATACACTTTTGCCATTTCAGCAGTAGCTTGTCCAACCCGGAACTGTAAAAGCCTGGCAATTTAGAGTCAATAAAATCTTGGAAGGCCTGTTTTAGAGCATCGTCGGAATTAAATATTTTTCCTATCAAAAAGTTATCCAAATTCTGTAAGAAGTGGTAGACAGTGGGGGCAAGATCAGGTGGGTATGGTGGATGATGGAGAACTTTAAACTCCAACTGCAACTGCTGTAGTTTCACCAAGTCATTTTTGCGACGTGGGGTCTAGCGCTGTCTTGCAATAAAATAAGAGTGGATTTAATACCCTTTTTCTATCTATCTATCTATCTATCTATCTATCTATCTATCTATCTATCTATCTATCTATATTTATATATATATATATATATATATATATATATATATATATATATATATATATATATATATAGATAGATAGATAGATAGAGAGGTAGATGGATATACATATATATATATATGTGTACATATCTGTGCCTCTGTGTGTGTGTGTGTGTGTGTGTGTGTGTGTGCGTGTGTGTACGTGTGTGTGTATTTGCATGAGACCGCCAAAGTGCGTTTTATAGAATATGTGCTTCAGTGAATGAGTGTGCAAGTGTTTATTTATGTGTGTGTATGTTTGTGTGCGCGGGTGTGTACATGTGTGTATGAACATGTATGGGTACGTGGATGTGTAGATGTGTGTCTATGTGTCTGTGTGTCCCTACAGATGTTCAAGAGGGTAACTTCAGTGCATACCAATAATTTGTATGAACCTAAATTTCAAATGTTTTTTTTTCTCTTTTTTATTCTGTATATAAACACAGCTCACACTTCTTGTATGTATGTATGTATGTATGCATGTATGTATGTATGCATGTATGCGTGTATATATATATATGCATATATATATACATATATATATATATATATATATATATATATATATATACATATATATACATACATACATACATACATACTTACATACATACATACATACATGCATACATATATAACACATTCATATATAAACACATTCACATATAAACGCTCACATTACCGAAAATAACATAACAAAGAGTCAGTGACTCATTTAGATACACTTTTTTCTCTTTCCTTCTTTCCTTCTTTGTCTCACTTTCTCTCTCTCCCCCCTCTCTCTCTCCCCCCTCTCTCTCCCCCCTCTCTCTCCCCCCCTCTCTCTCCCCCTCTCTCTCTCTCTCTCTATGTCTTTCTCTCTCTCTGTCTGTCTCTCTCTCTCTGTCTCTGTCTCTCTCTCGTCACTTTATATATATATATATATATATATATATATATATATATATATATAAAGATTTATATAAACTTTACGTCTTTTATGGAGTTGTACTTTCATTGTGCACATGTATGAGTGAGTGCTCCTCCATACACACATGCGCACACACTCATATATGTCTGCACACACTCATATATGTCTGCACACACATACACACTGATACAAAGATATAGGTTTGAACAGATATTTTAACACACACACACACACACACACACACACACACACACACACACACACATATATATATGCATACATAGAAATGTTTATATACATGTGTGTGTGTGTACGTAATTATATATGTGTGTGCATGTATGTATGCAAGCGCATACATACATATATAAATGCCAGTGCGTATATAGGTATACACACCGACATACACACTCACGCCGACACCCCCACACAACGATACCCCCACACACCGACACCCCCACACCCATGTGTACGTTAGTTCACGTGTGTATCTGTTTATTGGACAATGTTTTGCAGTGTCAAACTGCTCATTACAGCGCATACCTTATACCCCTTAGCTTACCAATGCCACCCGGATTGTTGGACATCCGGGTACGTATACGAACATCTACCCCTAGAAAAAAAGTTTACACAAAGAAAACCTGGCGAAAGATGGAGTATTGAGGGTGTTGGTGGTGGCGTTGTTAGTGGTGGCGGTTGTAGTAGAGGTAGTGGTGATGGTATTGGTGTTGTTAGTGGTGGTAGTGGATCGCAATGGCCCAGTGGTTATGGTAGCCGACTCGCGGTCATAGGATCGCGGTTTCGATTCCCAGACCGGGCGTTGTGAGTGTTTATTGAGCGAAAACACCTAAAAGCTCCACAAGTCTCCGGCAGGGGATGGTGGCGAACCCTGCTGTACTCTTCCACCACAACTGTCTCTCACTCTTACTTCCTGTTTCGGTTGTGCCTGTAATTCAAAGGGGTCAGCCTTGTAACACACTGTATCACGCTGAATATCCCCCGAGAACTACTTTAAGGGTACACGTGTCTGTGGAGTGCTCAGCCACTTGCACGTTAATTTCACGAGCAGGCTGTTCCGTTGATCGGATCAACTCGAACCCTCGACGTCGTAAGCGACGG
>NC_142941.1:13878302-13883302 GCF_046866305.1 Octopus bimaculoides
TGACAACGAGGTCGGCAAAAGAGTCTGATAGAATTAGTATAAGATTTTAAGAAAAATTAGATATTAGAAGCGATGCATTCGACTGAAAACTCTTCAAAGCGATACTCCAGCATGGCCGCAGTCTTATGACTGAAAGAAGTAAACAGAAGACAAACATATATATGTATATATTCATTTATTCAACTAGTTTTATATATACATGTTCGTAGAAATGCGAAGTTGAACGCTAATGATGGATTCATTTACAGTTTATAACACCCTTGGCTGAAATCATGGCTAACGCCCGTGATCGTTTGTGCCGATGTAGATTTGCATATACATACACGCACATAAATAGCCATGTAATATATACATATACATACATACATACATACATACATACACACATGCATACATTAGCATGAGTCTAGATACATACACGCACATATAATACTCACGTGCATATATACATAGGTACGCTCACATATCATTCAAGCATTGATACTCAAATTCTAACAGATAGATAGATAGATAGATAGATAGGTAGATAGGCAAGATAAATAAACAGGCAGACAGATACATTTCTTTTATTAGCCACACAGGGCTCAACGAAGATGGGACAAATACAATGTAGGCAGACAGATAGATAGATAGATAGATAGATAGATAGATGGATGGGTAGATAGATAGATAGATAGATAGATAGATAGATGGATGGGTAGATAGATTGATAGATAGATAGATAGATAGATATGCACCCACACATGCATACGATATGTGTGAATTATGTCGTAAATCAAACAGGGAAGAACAAAGAAATAGAAGAAATGGTGGTCTCATTTACGCACGCATGAGAGAGAGAGAGGGGGAAGAGAGAGAGAGAGAGAGAGCGAGAAAGAGAGAAACACATACACGTACCCAGACACACACATATGCTTATGGCTGTGCATGGCTATATATACACACATGTGTGTGGGTGGGTCATTATGTGTGAGTATGCATATGCGTAAGCGCATGCATACAACCTGATTTCCTTATTTTCATTTTTCTTTGCCCTCGATATATGGTATAGTGTTTTGTCGTATTTCGTACATTGTTTTTGATCATCTCTCTCTCTCTCTCTCTCTCTCTATCTATCTATCTATCTATCTATCTATATATATATATATATATATATATATATATATATATATATATATATATAGTGAGAGAGAGAGAGAGAGAGATGGATAGATAGATAGATAGATAGACAGATAGATAGATAGACATAGATATGAGTGTATACATATATACATATATATTCACATATATAAACTTTTATTTATATATACATATAATGTATATGATATACATACAGACATATATATACATATGTATGTATGTATGTATGTATGTATGCAAGCATGTATATGCTTTGATAAAAGATTATCACCCGAATAAGTTTTGTTCCGTTATTTTTTGTTTGCTTGAAATAATATTTTACCTTCTCATTTATTTTACTTCTTTTCTTTTCTTTTTTGTTGTTGCAATGAACGTGTTCTTCCTTTATTTTAAATAAATGTTTGTGTATGCACTTTCTGCTCGAACCTTTCGACTGAGATATGCAAGGTGACTGAACATCAAGCGATATATATTCAAACTGCAAGATAGGCAAGAAGACAAAATGGCAGGATGTCAGTATATATTCACGGCAGACGACCCAATCAGGCAAGTGAATGAGTGAGTCAGGTTTGTCAGACGAGAAGACAGATGACTGAAAAAGAGAAAGAAAATGATGCAAGGTAGATTTGGGAAAAAATAATTGGTAAATATATATATAAATGTAGAAAATCGGCATATATGAAGGGAAGGTAAAAAATAGATTTTCAAGTTTTGAAGGCGATGTTGGCGATTGTGATACTATTGTGTGTTTGTACATTTGTGCACGTGTGTGTACATCTGTGCAATGTATGTATGTGTGTGTGTGTGTGCGTGCGGGCTGGGGTAAGCAGTGAATAGTGTCAATCCCAGCATGCAGTCGTAATGTTTGGCCGTTCCGTTAAATTGAATCCAAGGTTGGCGAGCAAAAAAGTTTGTCATCTATTTTTTATACTGTGCATGCGTGTATATATATGTATATGTGTATCTACGTAAGTATGTATATGTGCATGTATGTATATGTGCATGTATACGCACACATTCACACAAACACACACATTCACATATACACGCACAAGAAATAGTCATACTGGTAAACATACACGTCCACACATAATTTGTCTCGGCGTGCACGTGAATGCAGTTTTATCACGCCCAGTATCTGTCTGTCTGTTTCTCTCTCTTTCACATTCTCTCTCTCTCTTTCTCTCTCTCTTTCAGTCTATCTATCGGGTGGTCTGTCTGTCAGTCTGCAGACCTTCTTGATTATTTATTTATCAATCCAGTGAACAGTGAGTCTGTTCATGTCTTTTGTCGAAGTATGCAATACAGTATGTATATGTATGTATGTGCAGATTTTATGCTTTATGTATGTATTCTTATGCATATAGTTGCATATCTAGACATGCTCTATGTATGTATGTGTACAAGTATGTATGTATATGTGCATGTATGTATATGTGCATGTATGTATATGTGCATGTATATATCCATGTCTGCATGCATGTGTTCTTGCATGAATGTATAAGTATTTGCATGCATGTATACATACATGCATGATGCATGCATGATTGTACGTATGCATCTTTATTGCTTTATTTATATATGTCAATTTTGTCTGTCGGTCTTTCTATCTGTCTAGCTATCTATCTGTCCGTCCGTCCGTCCTTCCCTTCCTTCCTCTACCCACCCACAGATCCATCCATCCATCCATCCATCCATCCATCCATCCATCCATCTATCCGTCCGTCCGTCTGTCAATATCGGCTACACCCACCCGGCTCAGACATGCATCCAAAATAGCGTTACAATCACCTACTAATATAATGAGCAAGACGTCCCCAGGAAAACCTCCAAGCGTCTGGAGAAATCTGGCTGCCCCGCCCTTGTCGGGGCATAGACAGCGACCAGTCTAAAAGCACAACCTTTGCTATTACTCACGCCCAGGACCAACTTGCCTTCTGGATCCAGGAAGATCGTCCGTACCTTGAGATCCAGTCCTTTCCTGAGTAGCACTGCCTCTCCGCCTCCCATTCCAAGCCGACTGAGGGATGCGTAAATCTCAAATCGTGAAAAATGGGAGCAAAGATGCGTGAGTCGGAAACCCTGGTCTTGCTGACGACTATCATATCCAAATGTAGTGACCTGAGGTGATTGAGCAGATGTCCCTGCTTCCAAGGTGACTCTAGGCCACGAGCATTTATACTACCTATCCTAAGCATAGTTATGTTAAACACAGGGAGAGTAAGAAAGTAGGAGCTACTAAACGAGGTTTTGTTGGGGAGGAGTAGTGGTACATTCTCCGTCCCTCTCACTGGATGTGGGTGTTTTCCCCAGCAAGTTGTTGTAAAGTCTTTTGTTACATGACTTTTGAAAATCCTCTACAAAGTCAGGATATTTATTTTTTTAATGTGTTGTAAGTGCTTTCTGTTGTTTTGATTATCATTATGTGCTGTGGTATGTTAGTGTTGACTCTTGGTGCAACGAAAGTGCTCTGGTTAATGTCTATGTAACGTTGAATGTCTTGCATTAATGTTTTGTTTTCTGTGTTTACGGCAGTCAAGTTTATAACTTCTGGATTTTGATTGTTTGATGGGGTGTCTTTTTACTATTGTGTCTGTAAATTAAATAGCGTCGGTGATGGCTGCAGAGATAGTGATAGTGATGTTATTGTCGGCTGTGTCAGTGGAACTATTGTTGGGGGTGGTGTGTTATTGCTGCAGCTAATGCTATCCATCTCTGTGAGTTCAAACCTACCAATCTTCTCTGTTCTAGTCTGTTTCTTTTTTTTTTGTCTTCTATTCTTCCTTTCAGAGGGAACAACTATTTGCCAATTCTGTTCCTCCCCAACCCTTTCATTTTCGTGGTCCGAAAAGGGGAGGGGATGTCTTACGGAAGTTTTTGGTTCTTTATTGAAATTGTTGTAGTATTTGTTGTTGTTCTTGGGGTTTCCTGATGTTCTTCTGGGGCTTTCCTGATTGCTCCGAACACGGGAGGGGTAAGTCTTGAGGAGTTTTGTTTGATTTTTCTGTTGATAAATGTTGTGTTGTTGTTTGGGGGTTTCTGATGCTGTTGTTTTTACTGCTGTCAATGCTGGTCGTTTCTCTGCTGTTGCTTCCACTATTCTTCTTGGAGTTATTGCTGCTACAGCTGTCGGTGTTTTTGTGATAGCAGACATTGTTACTATTGTTACTGCTATTTTTGCAGCTGCCGCCTGCTTCTGCTGTTGCTGTTGTTGTGGTCGTGGTGGTGATATTGGCAAAAGTACAGGTCTCTCTTCTTTCTTTTGCTGTGGGCAGAAAGCCTTTAGATGGTTCATGTTCCCTCACCGGTGACATCTTGGCTTTCTGCCCTCGACAGCCACATGTAGTTTTGACCCATCCGGTTGGCTTATATAATCCGGAACACTTTCCACACTTCGCTGCTCAGTTTGTATAAGCAGCTACATCCCCTGACCTAATCAGTTCTGCTTGTGAATCTTATGGATTTACAGAATCTTGGTGTCCTCCTCTATGTCTAGGAGGATTGCAGCTTCTAACCAGCTGATGTTAATCTCTGGTGGAATATTGAGTACTCTGATTCTGTATACTCTACGTCCCAGGAAGGTAAGTATAAGAATTATTTCTTCACTCGTCAGGGTAACTGTCGTGTGTTCTATTGCTTCTGCCTCTGAAACGAACCTCACCTCGACAGTCCGATACCTCTTCCCCTGGTCACGTAGATTTTGCTCTTCCACACCGGTCTTAGGCATTTCTCTGCTTGTTGCTGTCTCTCCTGTTCGACTGTTCTGCTTCTCACTCCAGTTATTTTATAAAGGACTGTCCGCAAACTGATTTCATGCTGGATAATCTTAGGAATATTTAGCGCCACAGTTCTGCCACATT
>NC_142941.1:13895802-13898302 GCF_046866305.1 Octopus bimaculoides
ATAATCAGAAATGCAGCCCTATAGGGGGAAACACAGGGCCATAGTCAAAGAAAATCCCACAACATCCGTCCCACCTCATCACATCAGTCATCTGGACGAAACGATACATATATATATATATACATATATACATATATATATATATGTATATATATTATATATATATATATATATGTATATATATATATATATAAGTATATACATATATATGTATATACATACATGTATGTATTTATGTATCTTCACGCACACACACAAAGCTTATTTAAGAGGTGCGGGTGTTTCAAAGATTCTAACCGGTACATCGGTCAGGTGACCGGAAAGTCAATCGAGGAGAGGCGCTTGGTTATTTTCTGGACCCAACCCTAAAGAGAAAAAAAAAATGTGGATTCAGTTGTTCGATAAACTGAATTATCTGCGTCGCAATTTCTTCTTTGAGTGGTTGTTTATTACCCTGGTATGAGTACTCAACGTCATTTCGAGGTAGAATATGGGTAACATTGTTAGGCAAGGCTTTTAAATCTTTACATTTTGAATTTACAGGTACAGCGAAATATATGCCATTACTTCATACACGCCAGCTCAATTTGAATCGCTCTCAGTCGAAAGACACCTGTTGTTATTTCTTGTTATTGTATTCGTAATTGTGTACCATGTTCTCCG
This sequence comes from Octopus bimaculoides, assembly GCF_046866305.1. NCBI lineage: Eukaryota > Metazoa > Mollusca > Cephalopoda > Octopoda > Octopodidae > Octopus > Octopus bimaculoides. The sequence goes on from NC_142941.1 coordinate 13,896,466, forward strand.
TTTTTTTGTTTGTTTGTTTTTCTTCGTCTTTGTTGCCGTACACATTCGTTAGCTTTCTTACAAAGAGGTCTTATACTCTTTGCTTAGACATTTTTGGGGACAACCAGATCGAACAATCTCAAGTGTAACTGTCCGAAATGGTCATGACTTCTGGGACTTGACTGATGAAAGAAAGGTTAGAATGACCCGTCTTTTTTTTTTGCCTGTCCTTCTATTGTTGTTTCTCTTGTCCGCCTTTGTGTCGTCTATCTGTCCGAACGTTCTAATGCCCTCTATTGCGTTTTTGTTCCATTTATATATATACATACATACATATATATATATATATATATATATATATATATATATATATATATATATATATATATATATATATATATATATATATATATATATATAGTATGACAACAAAAGAATGAATGAGACCTCGATATTATGTAAATAGAGGAATTTATCTGTAATATAATATGTGACAATTATTCGGTTGCCATAGTAAAACTTCGCAGCATTGTATGATTTCCTGGTATTTCGAAGACGATAAATTATATTTTGAAGGGCCTTTGACTGCGATTTCTTGCAGGATAAACCGCCACATTGAGCACCCTCTTAATTTTGCAGGATATTAATGCTTTACGAGTAGTAATAATAATAGTAGTAGTAGTAGTAGTAGTAGTAGTAGTAGTAGTAGTAGTAGTAGTAGTAGTAGTAATATAGCTCTAAGTCAGCTCAGGTCCAGCAGGCCTATGTACGAAAAGCAATTCAGCCATGACGATACCGCTCGGTTTAGGATAATTATACTGTTACGTTATCTAACGCTACCCTCCGGTATTTTGACTGATATGTCTAGCAAATGAAGTGACTCAATAAAGGGTTTCTTCATTGGTTCGTTTTCTTTAATGTTGTTGTTGTTATTATGTTGCTGTTTAACCCCCGGGGTAAGCTCAAACCACCTATGACCAACTGCATTTGCAGAGTGGCCATTCCGTCATTTTCTATATCTTCATTCATACATCTATACTTCTTTTTTAAAAAAACGTAGTGCTTGCTTTGACTTCTATTTCTAACTGAACAAGCGACCGTGTAGAGCAGGGATCACCAAACAACAACCCGCAGGTCGGATCCGGCCCGCCGCAGCACTGCACCTTTTGTGTAAATACCTACATTGAGAGTTCATTTGCCTCTGGTATGGCACTAGTGTTTGGAACATCTTGTGTCTGTGAGCAAACACTTTCAAACCCTTCAAGGCGGTGCCCAGCATGGCCGTAATGCTTCTATGCAATAACCAAAAGAGGTAAAAGAAAAAAAAAAGAAAGAAAAAATGCATGAAATGAACCCAAGACAACTTTATTATCCAGTGTCTTTGTCTTTTTAAGACAGCAGGGTGTGATTTGAGAAAGAACTTGGTTGCTATTTTTTGCACGCCAGCGACCATCTAGAGGTCTTTATTTTTCCCAAGGTCGCTCGTCCAAACGCACGCAATGAAACTGAATCTAGATACAAAAAAACCAGTGCAAACCCAACCCGCCACCCCTAAGATGAAAACAAAAACCTTTCCAAGGTGTAACGATGATCCAGGCGGGTGGCTCACCCCTTATAGTTTTGGCACAACGTTACCCAGGTTACTTGAAACCAAGAAATTGCAGAAAAGAAAAAAAAAAGTAAATAAATGAATAGATAAATAGATTGATAAAGTGGGTGGATGGGTGGGGTGGATGGGTGGGGTGGATGGGTGGGGTGGATGGGTGGGGTGGATGGGTGGGGTGGATGGGTGGGGTGGATGGGTGGGGTGGATGGGTGGGGTGGATGGGTGGGGTGGATGGGTGGGGTGGATGGGTGG
>NC_142941.1:13903302-13915802 GCF_046866305.1 Octopus bimaculoides
GGGGGGCGTCGACACAACATCCTCGTATTGCTATATGTTATGCGATCTGCAAATGAGGTTTACTGACTTCAGTAATCGTCTGGCGAAAGATGGAGCATAATCGGTTTTTTTTTATTAAGCTTGGTGTTCGTACTTTTGTCAACTGTGTTGCAGAACATGTTGCGTATACAGGCCATTTCATTTCGTGCGTATGTGGCATTGGCTGTAGTGGACAAGGCTGACACATAGTACACAAACAGGTTTCTACTGTCAGCTTTCTGGTAGCCGTAATCCTGAGCTGGAAATCGAGAAGAGAGAGGCTTCCAGAGTCATCTGGGTGTTCAAATTTAAATTTTATGTGTTCGTTGACGATGTTTAATCTCTGGTGTATGTCGATAGCTTCTTTCCAGGAGAAGACAAGCATCTGGATGTCGTCGATGTATCTGGAGTAAAAGGCGCATAAGTAGCAGTTGCTGAAGCATCGTGCGCTGCAGTTGGTCTATGCAGGCTTGAGATAACCAGCAGGCCTGACGAGCTTGATCCAATCGGTAGACCTAAGACCAGCTTATGTACTACGTGGTTGTACTTGAAGCAGGTGTTACAAAATATGCTTCATAGATCTTGGATGTCTGAGAGTGTAACGCCAAAGGAATGGAGGTAGGTAACTGAAGAGAGAAAAGTGGAAGAAGGCTGGACAAATACGGTGATTTTACACTATAAATACATATATATATATTCATGTACTTGTTTCAATCATCAGAATGTGACCATGTTGGAGCACCGCCTTTAAGAATTTTTAGTCGAATATATCAGCCCCAGAAGTACTTTTTTTTAAAGCCTAGTACTTATATTCAATCGTTTTCTTTTGCCGAAGCGCTAGTTTACTGGGATGTAAACACACCAACACTGGTTGCCAGGCGGTAGTGGGGAGACCAACCAAACACAGACACAAAGATACATACATACCTATATATATATATATATATATATATATATATATACACGCGCACATATGTATATATGTATATATATATGCATGTATATATATATATGTATGTATATGTATATATATATATATATATATATATATATATATATATATATATATATATATATATATATATATATATATATATATATATATATATATATATATATATATATATATATATATATGTATGTATGTATATATGCATATATGGAAAATATAGGGAATATAAGCGATAATAAATTATGGAGTAGACAGCCAGGATAATAAAGTGTATTGTGTAGACCTCCTGCGATTGGAACGTAACATATAAACCTCCCGAGTCTTTATATCTAAGCATGCTTTCAGTTTAACAAACAAACGACACGCATTCTAACATATATATTCGCTCACCCACACATAAAATATATACCTATATAGGTTATAGATACCCTCGCACACACACAAACATATATATGTATGCGTGCGAGTGTGCGTGTGTGTGTTTGTTCATAAGGAGATAGAGAAATAGAGAAAGCGAGCGAGTGTGAGAGGGGGGTAAAGATTGATAGATAGATGTGTTATCATTTAGATTAAATGTATACAACTCAGCCTCATAGTGTATCATTTTAGTGTGTGTGTGTGTGTGTGTGTGTGTGTGTGTGTGTGTGTGTGTGTGAGCTCGCGCACGAATACATGTCTATACACACACATATACAAATACATATGTCCTGTGTGTACATGAGTATATATATATAAATAGGTTATTAATAGAGTAGGGGCGCCGCTTGCTTTACTTCCAAAGAGACAAACATAAACAATGAATTAAAAAAGTCGCTATACGTACATAAACATATATACATATTATACACAAACATTTTGCATAAACTGTATAAAACATAATACACACATTATATATAAACATTTTACATAAATCATTCAAGCAAGCGAAGTGGGTTATACGAGATCAGACAATCTGCTAGAGATTGCAACAAAAATTTTCCCGAATGACATCCTCTTGTCTTTTCCCGAATGACATTCTCCTAGTTTTAGGTATCCTGCATATGGGAAAATGATGGAATGATCATTTTGATCTTAGGCATGTTCGATTACATTTGATCTAGATTTAAATGACACAACATACCAAACCTTGGTGAATATATACAAGAAGCAGGCATACACAACACTAGTAATTCTTCCATCTGTGATACACATTGTATATCGCCACAACGTTACGGTTTCAGTACTCACTCAAATAAAGAATATAGGCCAGGAAGAATTGGTCTTATCAATGAACTGCCAATGAAAACTCATGGACACACGCGACATGATAATTCAACTGCTTGTTCCAATCCTGTACAACAGACTCGATCTAATAAACCAAACAATAGACATAGGAATCAGGATATCCTCTGGTTCAACTCGATTTTCGGTTCGCATGTTTCAAATTCGCTGGAAAAATTTTTGCTGATTTGGACAAGTGTTTTCCTAAATCTGAACGGTGTCATGCTATTTTTAATGTGCTTATATACATATAACATATATATATATATATATATATATATATATATATATATATATATATATATATATATATATATATATATATATATATATATATATATATATATGTTATATGTTATATGTATATATATATATATATGTTATATGTATATAGGCACATTGAAAAGATTATATCATCTTGCGCCTATAAGTGCAGCCTTCTCACGAACAAGCAAAATACATACCTTGTGCATGAGTATTTGGGATTGTTTATATCCTTTGAGCTGCTTCTAAGTCGTATTTGAATATTTTCCGCGGTATGAAACATTGGGAAATGCCAGCAGATGGTTCTTACAGCATGTTTCATACAGTAATAGAGAAAGAGTTAGCTTGCATCGGGCCCCGCTATGGGTACGCGGTATTGAAAAATCACAAACATGACGAAACATCGATCACTATCACTTTTGAATGGGATCTGATGAGAATTACCTCCCTTGTCAATCACTTTCAAGTGTTTTAACACCAGGCACATTGATGAAGATATATTCTCTTACGCCTATAAGCCGACCCACAAACAAGCAACACATATACCTTGTGTATGTGTTATATTGTGTTATATATATATATATATATATATATATATATATATATATATATATATATATATGTATGTATGTATCTATATTAATGTACGTATATCTCATATATCCATTTCAACCGATTTTATCAATCGAATACTGTATAATTGATTAGTATTGACAAATATATTTTCTGACTTATGGATTCTTAGACGACTACATGTGTGTGTGTATATATATATATATATATATATATATATGCATGTATGTATGTGTGTGTGTATGCATGGATTCTTAGACGACTACATGTGTGTGTGTATATATATATATATATATATATATATATATATATATGCATGTATGTATGTGTGTGTGTATGCATGCGCGGGCGCGTTTGTGCGAGTACACAAACATCTGCACCTTACACACATGCACACACACATAGTTTCACTCAACGATGGAACCTTTTCCTCTATGCGCAGAATTATTCACAAGTTGACCTACAGAATATATCTTTCACACTCACGCACACGCACACACACACACACACACACACACACACACACACACACACACACACATGCACACACACACACATACATTCACACAGTCCTATAGAGGTCTCCTCCACTATTACATACAAAAAACATGCAGGGAAACTCACGCAGAAATTCGTTTGTGTTTATATATATATATATATATATATATATATATATATATATATATATACACACGCATATATACATAGATATATATATATATAGACATGCGCGATTTCACTCATGGTGAGAATATGAAAGTGTGTGTGTGAAGGTGTGTGAGTGAGTGTTTGTGTATAAGTGTGTGTGTGTGTTTATGTGTACATGAATGTCAGCGTGTGCATGTGTGTGTGTATATGTGCATGCGCGTGTGTGACAGAATAACCAAGCGAGCGTGTGTGTGGGTATGAGAGGAGAAAGAGAAACACGAGTGACAGAGAGAGAGAGAGAGAGAAAGACGTGAGTGAGCGAGTGAGAGGGACAGAGAGGGAAAATGAGAGTGTATGTGTGTGTGTGTGTGTGTGTGTGTGTGAGAGAGAGAGAGAAAGAGTGAAAGAGATAGCAATATATAGATATATATATATATATCTACCAAAGCGAATGAAATGGAAAGTGTGAGGAGTGACAGAGACAGAAATAGCTAACTAGAAAGACAAAAAGACAGAGAGGGAGTGAGAGAGAGAGAGAGAGAGAGAGAGAGAGAGAGAGAGAGAGAGAGAGAGAGAGAGAGAGAGAGAGAGAGAGAAAGATATACAGAGATGGTAAGATGGAGATATAGAGCGAGGAAGAGAGAGAAGGTGAGAGAGAAAAAGAGAGAGAATGAGATAGAAAGATGGAGGAAGAACGAGAAGGAGACAGAGAGAGAGAGAGAGAGAAATATGAAGGAAGAGCAAGAAGGAGAGAGAGAGAGAGATGGAAAGAGAGAGTGAATGAGAAAGATGGAGGAATAAGGAGAAGGAGAGAGAGAGAAAGAGAGAGAGAGAGAGAGAGAAAGAAAGAGAGAAAGGGAGACAGACGCAAGAGTTTGAATCCTTCTCCCTGCCTCTCTGTCCCGCCAATATGTCGACAAATGTTCTTCTAATCAGTATTTAACATTCCTGACGTCAAGACCCAAACCAGAATAACAATTCTTGCAATACTCTATCACTCTCTTTCACTCCGTCTCCCTCTCACCCTGTCTCTCTCTCTCACTCTGTCTCTCTCTCACTCTGTCTCACTCTCACTCTGTCTCTCTCTCACTCTGTCTCTCTCACTCTGTCTCTCTCTCTCTGTCTCTCTGTCTGTTTCTCTCTCTGTTTCTCTCTCTGCCTCTCTCTCTCTCTATCTATCCATCTAACTGTATCTATCTATCTATCTATCGAGAAACCTACTTACATAGATACATACACACACGCGCGAGCGCACACACAAACACACAACACACAAACATATACATACACACATATACATACACACATTTTTTACCTTTTTATTTTTCATCTATCTATCGATCGATCGATCTATATCTAGCTATCTATCTAGATACATACCTACAAACATGGATACATAGATACACACACACACACACACACACATACACACACACACATACACACACACACACATACACACACACACACACACATATGTTTTACCTTTTTATTTTTCAGTCATCTATCTATCTGTCTATCTTTCTATAACCATTTATGTATCTATATTATCTATAGCTATCTAGGTACATACATACATACATACATACATACATGCACACACATACACACACACAACTTATACCTTTATTTTTCAGGCATCTATCTATCTATCTATCTATCTATCTATCTATCTATCTATCTATCTATCTATCTATCACTCGCCCCTCTCTCTCTGTCACTCTCTTTCACCTCCTCGCTCTTACTCACACCCTTGACGCTCAGTCCCTCATTCACAAACTCTGTCTCCGAATCTAATAAAGATGGCGCGTGAACCATGTGCGCCGGATGATGTACTCATTCCATTCGTCACTCCTTCCCCACCCCCACCGCATCCAGCAGAAAGATACCCAGTTCTTCCGTCCAAGAGTTATTCCATGGAAGGCAGGAGGTCTCATGCCAGGCAATATGATACTCTGGCATTAGTTATGATATCCATTATCACACGATCAACGAGCGAAGAATGAGAAACCAAAAGAACCAGCCTGGTAGGCACCGAAATGTCACATGAGATAAAGTAGATACATACATACATACATGCATACATGAACATTCATTCACATATATGATATATGATATATGATATATATATATATATATATATATATATATATATATATATATATATATATATATATATATATATATATATGCATATATACGCATGTATACATATATATAATATGACTGTGAATATATATATATATATATATATATATATATATGTATGATTTATATATGCCAATATGTATATAAGCGTGTGTATGTGCGTTTTTATTTGCATGTACATAAGCGTCCTCTCCCTTTTTTCTCTGTATGCTTTTACATATTATATGCAACTATGTATTATATAATATTAGATATATATATTTATAATACATATACATATACATGTATGTTATATATGTTATAGATGTGTTATATATATATGTACATATATATATATATATATATATATATATATATATATATATATATATATATATATATACATATATACATATATACATATATATATATATATATATATATATATATATATATATATATATATATATATATATATATATATATATATATATATATATATACATATATACATATATATATATGTCTATATATATTTATATATATATATTTATATATACATACACACACGCACACATATATAACATACATGTATGCATGTATGTATTTGCTTTAAAAGATTCCTGATGTGAAATTGTTTGTTGAAACAGATATTGTTATACTTCTGGATGTTCATCTTTTGCCAATTAAACACTCGCACTATATAGTGTGTGTGTTTAATTGGAACAATAAGACTATCACGAAGTATAATTATATATACATATATATATATATATTTATATATATATACTTCGTTTTTGTGTAGAAAGATTCTTTATGTGAATTCGTGTGTTGAAACAAATTTTGTTGTGTCTAGGAAGAGTCATTATGCGAATATAATTAACACACACACTGGTTCAATTCCACTTCTCTTTATTATAAGTCAATTGGTTTAATATCCAACTAGCTAATTTGTCTTATTTTTGTTTGTCAGATTTTTTTCTAGATTATCAATTATGGGAAAAGTTACAAGCTGAAACGAAAGAGCTTTGACAGACAAAAACGAAACTAATTAGTTAGTAAAATATTCAACTAATTGACTAATAGTAAAGAAAAAGAGTGGAATTGAACCAGTGTGTGTGTTTATTATTTTGGAATAATTAATCTCCCTAGACATAATATATATATATATATATATATATATATATATATATATATATATATATATATATATATATATATATATATATATATATATATATATATACAGTTAAATGTAGAAAATAAAATGGAGAGTAGGAAGTTAATTATTTATTAACAAATTGGTTTTCTAGTACTTTTATCGGACTCTTTTATCGAACCGCGAGGTTACTGGGATATAAATACACCAACATCGGTTGTCAAGAGATGACCACACCATACCTGTTTTTTTTTCTTTCTTGAAGAGATCACCATCCTTAAAACCATTTCAGTACAATGGCAAATGACTAAAAGAATGAATGGTGAATAGGAAGGGGGATCCCCTTTCGCCCTTCTCTCTCCCCTCTCTCTCTTTCCCTCTCTCTCCTTCTCTCTCTCTCTCCTTCTCTCTCTCTCTCCTTCTCTCTCTCTCTCTCCTTCTCTCTCTCTCTCTCTATCTATCAACCTAACTACTACATATCTTTCTATTTTTCTATCTCCATTGTCATGGAACCGCACCCCAAAAAACAAAAAACAATGTCTCCTCTTCTAAACAATCCCCCCCCCCTCTCAAAAACATCTGTTATATATAAATGAGCAAGCTGTTTGTACATTCACAAAATTCTATTTGACAAGTTCTAGAAACAAACGAAACAATAATGAATAAATAAAAAGATCTTTTACCAAAATTCTGGCGACCTTTTTTCTCAATATTCAATATCTGTACACCACACCTAACACTCTATACATCTATATATCAGGTCATCCCATAAGTTCTGTCCGATTTTACCTTTTTTAAAATTGAATGAAATTTAATAGTATTTTAGAACGTCTAATGGAATTAAGAATTATTTTTATGCATTTGTGTGCATTTAAACTAATCAAATATTATTTTACAGAATAATAGAATTAAAATTTCTTTGATTAAAACCCTTTCTAACATGGAAGTACATATATACGACGAGCTTCTTTCAGTTTCCGTCTACCAAATCCACTCACAAAGCTTTGGTCGGCCCGAGGCTATAGTAGAAGACACTTGCCCAAGGTGCCACGCAGTGGGACGGAACCCGGAACCATGTGGTTCGTAAGCAAGCTACTTACAACACAGTCACTCCTACGCCTATTGGTGAACATTCAATGGCGTTGGAGAGGATAAAGATTAAATTGTAGTTGAGATAAAGTTAACTTGACATGGTGGACTGGAAGCTATCCTAATATTGGAAAAGTGTTACTCGTACCATGATGATTCGAGTCGTGTAACAACATGTCAACATCATGATAACTGCTCAATGCTCTGCGATGATTGTAAAGGCTGTGGTGTATGACATGGACAGCTGCAATGAAGACTACGGAGCTTTGACCAGCACGAAGGGACACAACAGCCGTTCTGGCTTCTTCCGCACGCCAAAATTCATCAAGTAATTACAAGACAAGGCAGTGGATGATCCGAGCAAGGGAACCAGAGGATTAGCGAGAGAAATGGGTATTGGAGTTGCCACCATGAAGCTGGCCCTTTGTTATCATCCACCATGCTGCAGCCCATGATTTCAACGTACCTTGGCTCGGATGGGTAAATGCTATTTCACCCGGATCTATTTTAAAACGGGGGCCACATTTTTCATTAATGTTTTACGTAGTGTTTTTGGTACGGAAAGACTTTCAAACTTCGTATACTTATCTATTTTGTGTTATAGAACAGAAAAATATTTTTGTATTCGAATTTATTTCATGTAAAAAATTGTCTTATTTCGATAATTTCAACCAATCACTGACAAGTATTCAGTTGTTTACATTTACTCCTTTGGCTGATTAAGCGATGTAAAGCGTATTTAATCTCCATACCTTCGTTTTATTTGCTTTTTTCATTTTAAATTTGCTTTAACCCTAACCCTAACCCTAACCCTAGGGTTAGGGTCAAGGTTAGGGTTAGGGTTAATTGTTTCAGAATCGTTTGTTTATGTAGTCGGCACTTAATGTATATCGGCTGAATGGACGTCAGTGATTGGTTGAAATTACAGAAATACGACAACTTTAACATGGAATAAATTATGGATTTCTTTTTTTTTTAAAGAAGACTAAGAGAAAAAGATGTTTTATATGACACATTCTACCAGTGTTCCAAGTTTCAAAGTGTTTCGTTAATGAAAAATGTGGCCCCCGTTTTAAAAAAGATCCTTTCACCCAAACTGGGGCCCAGATAAGAGCTACTGCTCTGAATCAGAGGAAACCTAGGAAAACTGGTGGTTAAGAGAAGGTTCCACATTCCTCAAATCTTTTGAAATAGAAGCAACGACAGATTAACTTTCCTGACTGGAAACACACAATAACGCCGTGACTCACGACACACGACTCACGGCTCATGAATCACGAATCACGAATCAGTAGTCTGAAACCTAAACATTCTCAAGGAATTTCACCTTTACCCAGCAAAAGTAGGTCAAAAACCTTTATATAAATGTAATCGTAACACGCTTAAAAAAAAAAGAAACTAAATTTAAAGCAAATAAATAGAAGTACAAAAAATAAAGAAAAAAACCCAAAAAACTAAACAAGCAAAAAATGGTTGGGGATGCTCCTTATTTTGTTAACGCATAGTTTTGTGAAAAGACAAAAGGAGAAAGAAAAGTAGAGATTCAATTTAAGGTTCTTGACTGATTGTTTGAAAGATCCTCAATGTGAGGTGAACATGAATAATAGACAATAAGAACCCTAATTTAGGTAAGCACAGGTGAAAACCTCTTTAACCTGATGATACAAAGCACTCACCTGAAGGACTCGTATTTTATAGTAGCACTAAGTAAACCGGGGCCTCTTCAGCGAACCTTGCACTTTATTATGTTATCTTTTATTTATTTATTTATTCATTTATTTATTCATTTATTCATTTGTGCGTCGGACAGAGTTTGCCGACACATTAACTAAAGAGGTGGTGTTGGTGGTGACGGTGGTGGTGGTGGTGGTGATGGTTGTGGTGGTGGTGGTGGTGACGGTGGTGGTAGTGGTGGTGTTGATGGTGGTGGTGGTGGTGCTGATGGTGGTGGTAGTGGTGATAGTGGTGGTGGTGATGGTGATGGTGGTGGTGGTGGTGGTAGTGGTGGTGGTGATGGTGATGTTGGTGGTGGTAGTGGTGGGGGTGATGGTGATGGTGATGGTGACGATGATGGTGGTGGTGGTGGTGATGGTGGTGGTGGTGGTGGTGGAAGGATGTGAAATTCATAAGAAAATAATCCGAGATCAAACATGATGACCTTCGAAGTATTTTTTGAGACACGGAGGTCACTTCCTCCACCCATCCCCACTCAAAATTCTTCGAACACCACCACCACCACCACCACCACGACATAACACATCGATCCACACGCAACGGTAACTGAAGGATGATCAAATTGATACTTAAATAAATATCATAGCATGGGTGTCACGTGTCAACTTCCCTCGCAACGCCCGATGTGTGTAGGTATAACTGTACACCAATATGGTGTCTAAACGCAATGCTTCTGTCAGTCTGACTTTTGTATGTCTGTTGTTTATCTGTGTGTAAGTGTGCGTGACACACAACATATGCATGCGTCAGCGCGCGCGCATACACACACACACAAACACACACAAACCTACATACATATATATGTGCGTGTATGTGTGAGCGCGCACGCGCTAGTGCAAATATTACATACACACACACACACACACATCACACACACACACACACACACACACACACACACACACACATATACACGAGGGGGAGCTGAAAACTCACTGGCTTAAAGGGTATCACGAAAGGTTTGGTTGGACGCCCAACCTTCGGAGTCCTTTTACAAGGCTTAGAAAAGCTGAAGAGCCGTTGCAATAAGTGTGTGAATCTGAGAGGGGAATGTGTCGCATAAAATCATAATTAACTAATCCTCTAGTATTTTCTTTTGCCCAGAGTCAGAAATTTTTCAGTGCCTCCCACTATATATATATATATATATATATATATATATATGGGAGAATTTACGAAAAAAACAACAGACGAAGACAAGTGGTGTAAACAACAAATGGATGTATAAGTTTAACGCTCAGGAATAGAGAAAGTCTTTGACGTTTCGAGCCTACGCTCTTCAACTGAAAGGAACACAGAAAGAAACAAGGAGATATATATATATATATATATATATATATATATATATATATATATATATATATATATATATATATATGGCACCTTGAGCAAGTGTCGTATGTATATACATCGAAAAATACCTTAGGAATGAGAACCCATGTTCGAAATTTCACTAAGACACCCGATGAAGGCTGGAGGGCTTATCAGCCGAAACGTTGTGTTAACAACAAACAAAATGAGAACAAATATCAGTGAAATTTAAATAAAGTAAATACTGTAGATAATGTACATGATTCCTCATCTCTTAAATATAGAACTGTATAGCAGGGTAATATTAAGTTAAGTGTACCCCTGTGTCAAACTGATGCCCTGAACTAAATTACTTTGGCCTGTACTTCAAAAATAGTGGGGACGAAGCGCGTTGGATCGTAGCAAGGGAAACGTTGAGAAAGTATTAGCTAGTGTGTGTGTGTGTTTATGTGAGTGAACAACTAGTTTTGCTTCTATGTATGCGTAATGTCTACTTCCGCTTTCTCTCTCTCTATCACCTTATCCCTCTCACTCTATCTGTATGTCAATATATTTAGTGTCCGTACTTATGTCTGGTGTATTTATGAGTGTATATGTGTGTGTTTTCCTCCAGTGCCTCCAGCGCGACCAGTGCACCCAGCGCCACAAGCGCCAAAACAGCGTCCAAACAGTCGCGCCAATTGTCTCATTCTGTCCATCGTTGGTTCACCAGCCAAGTAGTTCTCTCACTGGTTCACCAACTACGGACAGACGCCCTCGCTAGCCTTCGTTAGTCCTCAGCTTCATTGTGTCTCCATTACTGACACCCCATCCACAATGAGTTGAGCTTCCGTCGCTGGCTTCCCGACAGCCGTAGATGATCCTCGTCGACTGCGTTATGTCTCCCTCATTGACTCACCAAACACATAGAGTCGTGTTTCCCACGTTGGCTTTCCGACAGCTGTAGATGGCCCTCGTCAACCTCGTTATGTCTCCATAATTGATTCACCAACTACAAGGAGTCGATCCTCCCTCGCTGGCTTCCAGACTCCGTAGACGGTCCTCATAGACCTATTTATATATCCAACATTGACTCGCCAACCACATGGAGTCGTGTTTTCCTCGTTGGCTTTCCGACTGCCGTAAATGGTTCTCGTCGACCTCGTTATGTCTCCATAATTGATTCACCAACTACAAGGAGTCGATCCTCCCTCGCTGGCTTCCAGACTCCGTAGACGGTCCTCATAGACCTATTTATATATCCAACATTGACTCGCCAACCACATGGAGTCGTGTTTTCCTCGTTGGCTTTCCGACTGCCGTAAATGGTTCTCGTCGACCTCGTTATGTCTCCATAATTGATTCACCAACTACAAGGAGTCGATC
>NC_142941.1:13920802-13928302 GCF_046866305.1 Octopus bimaculoides
GGTGTGGTTTTAGATGGGATTACTGTAAGGTGTGTTTGCTGCGTAAGGCGTGTTTTCATACATGTATACATACATATTACACACACTCACGCACACACACACACACACACACACACACACACACACACACACACACACACACACACACACACACAGACACACACACATTTAAAGGTTGTGAACTGAGCAAGAAAAGAGAAAGTATTAGGTGAACGGGGGGGTGAGGAGATGTCTGGAAGAGAAAAGTATGAATAGTGGGCGGGAAGAGAGTGGGAGGAAAAAAATTGAATGGGATCTAGGGAGTGTTGGAAGAAGGGTTTGAGGGAGTGCGGGGGAATGGAAGGGGGGGGGGAACTGTGACATCAGATAGAGAGAAAGGAGAGAATGAAGAGAGAAAAGTTAAGGAGGAAGATTTCGAAGAGAAAAGTATGTGGTATAGAATACTTACATATATAAATATATATATATATATATATATATATATGTGTGTGTGTGTGTGTGTGTGTGTGTGTGTGTGTGTGTGTGTGTGTATATATATATATATGTATATATATATATATATATATATATATATATATATATATATATATATATATATATATATATATACCGGAGTAAGCACATAAATGTGCAACAAGGTGGAAAGAAGAGTACTCAAATACCAGAGGTAGAGTAATATGCTTTATTTAGAAGCAGCAGAAATATAACAAAAAACTGTTACTCGGAGTAACAGGTTTTTGTTATATTTCTGCTGCTTTTAAATAATATATATATATATAAAAAATTTTGCAGTGGATGTTGCAACCGTTACCAATATAGCATGAGACACTCACAGGAGAGCGGTAAAAATAGAAAAAAATTCAGGAGTTACCTCCCCTATATATACATATCTAGTAAGAAAACAGCATGGTGGAGATTTTTAATAATTTTTAATAATTTGTTATGATCGTTATTTGTGTTTTTTCGTAATTTGTTCTGATGGAAACCATTCCTGAGGAAGTGCCAAACGTCAAACATCCAACGGATCAGTCGCTGGATAGGTTTGAGCACAGAAATGTTGACATCAGATGGTAAATAATGGAATAAATGTAATATAAATCTGTCGAGTTCGAAGTCTCTATTCCTTTTAAATATACAAATTTGAAACCTTCGAAATATATATATATATATATATATATATATATATATATATATATATATATATATATATATATATATATATATATATATATATATATATATATATATATATATATATATATATACATATATATATATATATATACATATATGTATATATATATATATATATATATATATATATATATATATATATATATATATATGTATATATATATATATATATATATATATATATATATATATGTATATATATATTTGAAGAAAAGCAGCAGAAATTCATTAGGTTATAGCGCAACGTACGTTTCGTACAAACTTCATTTATTTATGTAGTGAGAACACCACATAAGATGTGCAATGAAAAGGTACTCCTCAGCTGCATAATGGAAGTTCATTTTAGAAAGTCATGTTGTAGATGTGTGCAAATACAAGAGAAGGAGAGGAAGAAAATACCATCTTGACTGGACTGTTAATCAACAGTCTAGTGAATCAAACATGAATTTAATTTCTATATGTTATCTTACCCCTCCAATTAGAATATATGATGATGATGATGATGACGATGATGACGACGATGATGGCTTCAAATTTTCGCATTATGCCACCAATTTCGGGATACTCGATTTCATCGACCTCAGTACTCAACTGGTACTAATTTTTTTGGACCCTGAAAGGATGAAAAGTCAAAGTCAACCTCGTAGCAATTTGAAACCAGAACGTAAAGACGGACGAAAATGCCGCTAAGCATTTCCCCAGCGCTGTAACGAATCTAATAATAATAATAATAATAATAATAATAATAATAATAATAATAATAATAATAATAATAATAATAATAATAATAATAATAATAGAGGTAACTCGAATGTGGAATCTAAAAACAGAAACAATTCCTATCATAGTAGGTGCCTTAGGTATAATAAAAAAAATATTCAGACAAATACATAACAAAAACACCAGGACTTACAAATATATATAACATACAGAAAATTGCACTACTGGGCACTGCAGTAGTGAAGTGAAAGCACATTATTAAAATAAAACTACTGAATAATAATAATAATAATAATAATAATAATAATATTAGTAATAATAATAATAATAACGATCGTCATCATCGTCATCATCATCATCATCATCATCATCATCATCATCATCATTTCTTAATTTCTCACACCTCATCCTCCATATCCTCTTTTTCATTGATCCGTTCCTTCTTTTATTCCTTTATTCTTTCGTTCTTTCCTTCGTTCGTTTTTTTCTTTCTTCCTGTTTTCCCTTCCTGTTTATCTCCGCTCTTCAAGTTACAAATGCTGCCACCATAAAAAATCTGTAAAAGGAACGAGAACCGGTCCCTAAATTAGAGGGACCGGCTTTGGTCCTATCACTTATTATTATTATTATTATTATTATTATTATTATTATTATTATTATGATGTTGTTGTTGTTGTTTTCTTTTTCTCAGCTCTTCCCTTCATTGAATCCCCGAAACAACAATAAACCGGTTCAAAAATGGCGCTCAAAAACTTTCCAGAGGTTTCCATTGTTGCAGTGTGAAATTTTGCTTGAAGGCTGTTGATTATTGCAGTTGTTAATGACATTGTTCTTGCCATTGCTGCTAGTAGTAGTAGTAGTAGTAGTAGTAGTAGTAGTAGTAGTAGTAGTAGTAGTAGTGGTAGAAGTAGTAGTAGTAGTAGTAGTGGTAGTGGTAGTAGTAGTAATTATTGTTGTTGTAGTTGTTGTTGTTGCTATTACTGAGGTTGTTCCTGGAATTATTGTTGTTTTCATTAACGCTGGGTTTTTATGTTGCAGTTGTTGCGCGTGTTGTTGTTGTTGTTGTTGTTGTTGTTGTTCTTGTTGTTGCTGTTGCAGGAGATGTTGTTGTTGTCGTTGATATGGTTGATGTTGTTGTTGTGGTTGTTGTTGTTGTCGTCGTTGTTGTTTTTAATATAGTTCTTGTTGCTGTTGGGGAGTGGTGTTGCGAACTAAACTGATAATTTTCTAGCTCATTGCTCCTGTGATACGTGGTAAATGCACTCTCTGACCTTTTGGGGGATGTGTTTGGAAGCCCTACCCAACGTAGAAGCACCTTCGAGCTGATGAAGGGGCCTTCGATATGGTTACTGAACTTGCTATAAATAGTAACCAAATACATATACACTCACATAAGCACACACACATTCATACACACACACTATGGTCTTGGAAAAAAAGGGGAAGTGCACCGTGAATAATGTATTCCTAGATACACTGTTTGAATAGGAAGAGGAATGATCACAGTCACGTAGGAAGGTCTTTAATCATGGGTGTGTTCGATCAGGGCTTCCTTGGGATTAACCAAGAACAAGGACATACACCGACTGTTACGTATATACAGATACGCGCGCACACACAAACGCAAGCACACACACACACACACACACACACACACACACACACACACACACACACACGTATACATGCACGCCAACAAACTCTCACATCTTATAAAGTAACAAAGAGACAGACAGATGGTTATCTATCTATCTATCTATCTATCTATCTATCTATCTATCTATCTATAGTTAGCGGTCATTCTAATAGCTCTTTTGTCTTAATAACGGTCAATGACACACTAATTTCATTTTGTTTAACGGTCATTTTCATAGCATTTTTTGATGGCCCGATAACTGAAGAGATGCCGGCGTGGGTTTCCGCCCCGACATCCGAAACTCAGATTTTTATCATGGCTACCGAATAATTGTCACATATTATATTTACAGATAAATTCCTCTATTTACATAATATCGAGGTCTCTTTCGTTCTTTTGTTGTCTTACTATTTCTATCAATATATATATATATATATATATATATATATATATATATATATATGAGTTAGAAGTTAGACAACCATCTAAGGGATAATAAATATCCAATATACTACTAGAAGGATACCTATTTATTTCCAAATTCTTACTGTTGCAAGGCAATAGTACAATTGTATAAAAGCTACAAGTGGAGGTAAACAAAAGTTTATCCAGAATTTATAAGGCAGGGAAGGAAATAGAGAAGAGATTCGATCGACAAACAACAGCAAGATCTATTTATTACAATCATAGGAATAAATAAATAAATGCAAATCAACTCTTACATCTGTTTCTACTTTGATGTTTTCAGTCTGCTAAATTTGACATATCAAAAATCCATAATGGTAAGAAGTAAAAAAGTAAAACGTTAAAGTTCAAGGTTATATCCAGAAGTTGTGAGATCACATCTTACTACAATTTGAAGCTTTGGGATTCAATTTTTGATATGTCAACTTTAGCAAACTGAACCCCCAATGTAGAAACAGCTGTAAGAGTGGAGTTGTATTTATTGATTATAAAAAGACAATATCTCATCTTACAGCTGTTTCTGTTCGCGCTATTTTGGGCGTAATCAGGCTTAATTATTACAATAATAATAATTATCACTGTAAATAATTATACCAACTTAAATAGTGGAACTTCATCAGAGCGGAAAAATAAAGAAAAAGAAAAGAGAAAGCATGAGAAAAGAGAAAATAAGGATATACCAATCGATGTTACATGTTAACCCTCTGAAAACTTTTCGACCGACTGAAAACTTTAGTTATACAGTTAAAATCCTAATTATTCTAATTATTCTAACTGCACGACTAAATTTTTCAGTCGGTCGAATGGTTTTCACAGGGTTAACATGTAACATCGATTGGTATATCCTTATTTTCTCTTTTCTCATGCTTTCTCTTTTCTTTTTCTTTATTTTTCCGCTCTGATGAAGTTCCACTATTTAAGTTGGTATAATTATTTACAGTGATAATTATTATTATTGTAATAATTAAGCCTGATTACGCCCAAAATAGCGCGAACAGAAACAGCTGTAAGATGAGATATTGTCTTTTTATAATCAATAAATTATAATTTATGTTTATCAACTATCAATTTTATCTCCATTTTCTTATTTTTCCTTATATATATATAAATACATATCTAAAAGAATTCTCTCTCCCTATCTTGTTATATGAGGGTATGTGTATGTACATATGTACGTATGTATGTATGTTTGCATATATATATATATGTATATATATATATATGAAAATCTATGGGAATGACTTAATACAGTTTTTTGAAGTGTAAAGGTGATTTAAAAAAAGAGAATTATTTTTTATAAAAGTGTTATGAAATATTTTATGAGGATGTTACTAACCTTTTTTTGGGAAGAAGTTTTTTCTAGTGTCTGAGCGCTTTCGTTAAACCTTTTCAAACACACGTGCTCTTAAAGAGGAAGTTGTTATTTTCGTACACACTGTGCATATATACCTTTGTATGTGTTTATGAATGTATATGCTTGTCTATCCGCCCCACTTATATTATTTTATCAGCATTGTAACTGAAAAGCGATTATTCAACGTAGGTTTCTTCATCATAAACAGAGTATTTCAATTATATTTATAACTTATTTAGTAAGTTCATCTGACTTTTAGTTTGGTTTAGTCTCGCTAAATGTTGACACATGTGTAAATCTCTTCAACATTTGACTTTTATTTTGTGTCTTAATCATTACTTTATTTTCTCGTTTTCCCCGTTACCTTAACTGCGTTTTAATGTACTATAATATTGTTTTGTAATATATGTATATATATATATATATATATATATATATATATATATATATAATGTGTACGCACGTATGTTGTGTGTGTGATTATAATACGAACGCCAGACCAACCCGTTTTCAATTACCACGGTGACAAAACATAATAGGCACAAAGAAAGCAAAGAAACGAGTAAGAAAAGCGATATGAAATACTAGTCATAAGCAAAAACAAATAGAAGTCCGATGAGGAATTAAGAAAATAATAAAAATCCGTGAGTTTTTATACAAAAATAAACGAACAGGATTTAATAAATACGAAAAATGGTAGAAATAAATATGATATATGCAAAATTGAGAATTTATGTTATTTTTTTACTGTAATACTTCAAAAGCAATGAGAATTAAATGTGACAAGGATAGGTCAAATTTCAGTATAGGGGATGGATTGAAGTTAATACATGAGCAACTGATATGTGGTTATGGGGGAGGAACATTGAGAGCATATCGGCGTGATAGGCGCGCAATCAATATGATTAATAATGATGACTACCAATACATGAGAAAGAAACTGAGAAACGAGTAAGAAAAGCGAAATATCGTATTGGACAAAGGGAAAACTGCAGCAGTAACGGGTAGCCACAGTTTATACAGTTACAATAGCCAAAAGGACCGGCTATTATAAGCAAAAATAGATATTGAAAACAAAAACGCATTTGGCCATATTTAGACATACGACAGTTTAACATAATAGCAACAATATATATATATATATATATATATATATATATATATATATATATATATATACATATATATATATATATATATATATATATATATATATATATATATATATATAAGAAACAAGGTGTACGTACGCCGCTATATATATATATATATATATATGTATAAATAGTACAGAAAGGGACAAGGATGCAAAACATCCAGACAGTTAGGTGACACAAGAAAGGGACAAAACATCAAGATAGACGATACAAGGAAACAAGGACAGGTCATTCGGAGTTTTCTTTCCTCAGTCGAGATCCATATTATCCTTGCAATTTCGGCTGGTTATTCTCGATATTGCTCCAATCTGGCCAGCCCCAAGGAAAAACTAAGCGAAGAGCATTAGATTCCTTGGAAGAAAGCAGCGAATGTATACAAAAATATATTAAATACATGAAATACAAAATATGTACACACATATATATATATAAGTACACATGTTTTGCAATCCAAGTATTTGATATGCTTTATATAATGATCTGTCTAATTTGCTTGTCCTCATATTTACTTCTATACACACTCAAGTTTAAATCTTTTAAATCTCGTGAGCACTACTAAGTGTATTCCATATGGAGAATATCTGGATCTCATCTGTGAGCTATATATATATATATATATATATATATATATATATCACCTTTAAGCTTGTCTTTCTACATTTGCTATTGAATTCAGGAGTTACGATGTTTCGTAAACAAATACGTAAATGTAAACGTTGCGATTAAAAGTAGAAAATAGGTAATGGGTGTATATACACATATCAAGAGTTATTGCTCTTTCATCAGCACCACATCCAATCCATCAACTATCCACGAAAGCATTGCTTAAATACACACTAGGTTTAGAAGTGTAACGCAACTGGAGAGACCAATCGGCATATTAAACATATTTCTAACAACTTGTACGTACGTATTAAATGCTGGCAAGGCCACAGTATTTCGTTGCACAACCATAATATACAACTGAGTATGCT
>NC_142941.1:13933302-13935802 GCF_046866305.1 Octopus bimaculoides
GGTGTTATCCATACAATTCCAAATAAAGGTGATTAAAATCAAAATAAGCAACAATGATATCCAAAGTTAATGCAGTACGATCGTTTCATGCGAATCCATTTATTGAAGCAATGTGAACATTACATCAAATGTAAAATGCAGAGCAATCTTCAGCTGCACAAAGATATAGAAATTTGCTGAAATTTCATTTCAACGGAAGGACATATTTTTGTAACTACATTTAAACTCTCCAAGTAAAAAGGAAGAATACAACAAAACATTTTGACTTAGCCAGACCATACAGGCTAGCCTGTATGTTTTTTTTTTCTTTTTTGGTCGACTTTGATCGACTTTGATCAACTTTGCTTCCGGCCTACGGTTTGAATTCGTCTCGAGGGTGAATCGAGCATACAGCACCGAAGAGTTGAAATAACAGCGAAATACCGATATCTATCATTCTCTTATACTTCCGGAGTGATTTGTTTCGCCTGGCTTTGAAGTATGCTGTATTTTTTTTTTTGCATTTGTTTTATCACTCTACCGCTTTAAAGGGACCTTCTCTGGATGAGATACTGCAGCCAAAAAGTGTTTAACAGCATACATACATTACATATGTGATATTGATAATATATTTTTGTTCATAAAGCAATATGAGTGAATTTTATCTGGCTGTCTGCAGTCATAGAACATGATATACATCATACCACAGACACAAACACCTACACACCTACACACCTACACACCTACACACACACACACACACTTGCACACAAAGACACACACATATATATAACCACACATACACACAGACAGACAGACACACACACACATATATATATAGACATACACGTACACAAAATACTGCATCCTCAGAGTATTCCTGTCGCACACAAACACAAACACACACGTACACACACACATTTCCACATGCTCTATCATTCACCAGCACAGGTAAACTGGCATACATACACAGGCACACACACACACATTCACACACACACACTCACACACTAATACACTCACGCACTAGTACACTCACTCACTCTTTCTCTCTCACACACAGACATACACACCGATACATAAAGTGACACACACATTTACTACTACTACTACTACTACTACTACTACTACTACTACATTACGCGCGCAGACACACTCGCGCACACACACGTACACACACACGCAGACGTTCACACAATTACCCAGATATAATCACACCCACCTGCACCCCTGTTTCTCACTCCCCACTCTCTCTCTCACACGCACACACGCTTTCACTCTTACACACACAGACAAATACACAAACAAATACACAAACACGCACAATTACACACGCAGAGTCACACACACGCACATACACACACACACACACCTACCTCATACACCATTCTCTCTCACACGCACACCTGTCTTTCATACGCACACATATACATACCACACGCACATCGCACACACAACATACAAACACATACACATATACACACATAAACACATCACACACACACACACACACACACACACACACACACACACACCACACACACACACACATACGCACAGCACGCACAACACATATACTCTCCCATACACACCTACACACACATCACACACTACTTTCCCTCTTTCTCCCCCTCTCTCTCACTCACACACACTCACACACACTCCACACACACCCACACTCCACACACGGCATGGTGTCTCATACTGACCAATTAATGTCACAAAACTTGTGGGAATCCTTGTTTCTCCTGAGAGTTTAGGACCAATTTCTAAATTCATTTTAGCGTCATTTCTGGTCCTTCAACGCAACAATTGTCATTCTTGACTTATTTCCTTCACCACAGACCCTAAAATACATTCTGCCTATTTGAATAATAAATTATGCCTTTCACTTACTTATCTATCTCATCAACATGTTGATGGCTTCGCAAGAAAATATTCCGTTTTTCTTTCTGCTTTTTTTGTTTTTTCTTTGTATTTTATTTTGTTTTGTTTTTTGCTCTAGTTTTCAATATTTGTCTTAATCTGCGGGTACATCTTGCTAAAATTTAGTATACCCTTTTGCTTGTTTCAGACGTTTGACTGCGGCCATGCTGGAGCACCGCCTTTTAGTTGAACAAATCAACCCCCAGGACATTCTTTGTAAGCCTAGTACTTATTGTATCTGTCTCTTTTGCTGAACCGCTAAGTTACGGGAATGTAAAAACATCAGTATTAGTTGTCAAGCGATGATGGTGGGGGACAAACACAGACACACAAATATATATATATATATATATATATATATATATTTGCAAGGATAATCTGGATCTCGACTGAAGAGAGAAAACTCCGAATGACCTGTCCTTGTTTTCTGTGTATCGTCTATCTGGATGTTTTGTCCCTTTCTTGTATCACCTAACTGTCTGGATGTTTTGCGTTCTTGTCCCATTCTGTATTATTTATACATACATACATGTATATATATATTGGTAGACAGAAAGAAGCCCATCGTGTATATATATATATATATATATATATA
>NC_142941.1:13943302-13948302 GCF_046866305.1 Octopus bimaculoides
TTTCATCATGCTGAACCATTAATCTCTATACATCTTTCCTCTCTTCCTGTTTTTTTTTCCTCTTAATCCTTTTTGCCGAAGAGCATAGGCTCGAAACGTTAGATACTTTTCCATTCTCCCCGAGCGTTAAACTAATACACCTCCTTGTTGTCCCTTCATCTGCCTTTCTTCGTCTTTTGTTTTCTGAAAATTTGAACAACATATATATATATATATATATATATATATATATATATATATATACGTGCGTGCGTGCGCGCACACACGCACGCACGCACACACACACACACACACACACACACATATCTATCTATCTATCTATCTATCTATCTATATATATATATATATATATATATATATATATATATATGGGAGGTGGGTGCATATGGTGGGACTGGGAAGGGATTATCCATTACGAATTGCTTCAACGGAACCAAACGGTCAACGCGGAACTCTATGTTCAATAGATGGAACGACTCAACACGGCTATTCAAGAGAAAAGACCTAATCATCAGCATGGAGTTCTTCTGCTATACGACAACGCCCGCCCTCATATCACCAATATGACCAAGGAAGCCATTCAAATACATGGCTGGGAAGTGCTGCCAAACCCACCGTACTCTCCTGATTTGGCACCAATGGATTTCCACCTCTTTCGATCTCTTTCAAATGCTATGCGCGGAGTTTCGTTCAATACTGATGTAGAATTGAAAGCTTGATTGGATCAATTTTTAGAGTCGAATTCGTGTGATTTCTACCAACGAGGTATTGAAAATCTTGCTGAACGTTGGGAAGAAGTTGTAAACAACAAGGGTGAATACATTATTGATTAATTTTTTTTTTATTAAACCTTTAAAAAAATTTAGATTTATAAAAACGGCGGGAATTTAGTTGCCAGTGTAGTACATATATACAGGTACATATGCACTCACGCGCACACTCACACTGACAAATACACACTAAAACAGACAAAAAATACGACACAAATACAAACACACACTGTTACACACACACACACGCACAAACATGCACAAGCTCACATACACTCGCACAGACACACACACACACACACACACACACACTCAAACATCGCGCATGCGCACACACATCCACAAATGCTCGTAATTTCACTCAGATACATACATCAACGCAGACATACACAGACAAACGTACACAGACAAATATGCATGCTCACACAAACAATGACGCGAATACAAACACGCAGAGATTTACGTAAACACACACACGCAGACTCCCCCACCCACAAAAAAAATACAAACGTATAATATATATATATAGGAATATAGACAATTTGGCGGCGTTTTAATTAATTCGAATATTCGTCATTAATATATGCATGCACATTCGTGTATTTCTAAATATTTATGCATCAACACAGTCGTACGCGTAGCTATCTGTCTGTCTGTCAGCTTCTTGGTTGTCTGTCTGTCCCTCTCTTTGTCTCTCTGCCCGTCTGTCCCTTTCTCTCTCTCTCGCTCTCTCTCTCTCCCCCTCTGCTTGGACACAGATGTGTGTGCCTGCGTGTGTATGTACGTGTGTGTACGTATATATATAAGCTTTCACAAGGAAAAGGTTTATAATGATTTTGAAGTTTCGGCGTGCTGGCCTTCATCAAACTGATGAAGGCGAACAAGGCGACGGGAGTAATTCGTAACATTTTCTCAAAGCTTATTGCTGCCTTTGTTTCAGTGATTAGATTGTTGCCATACTGGAGCACCGCCGTGAAGATCGATCTCAGTACTTATTTTTGAAGCCTGGTTCAGTTTTTCTTTACTGCACTGCTAAATTACGGGTATGTTAGCAAACCAATACCGCTCATCAAAGGGGCTGTAAACACAGACATAATCACGCACACACATATGTATACATGTCTGGCTTCCAGAGTTCCCATACATACATACATACATACATACATACATACAAAAATAACCTGTTGTTAATGTTGAAATTCCAATGCAGTAGCCTTGGATCTAGGTTAGAACCCGGTTCTTTTTCTATTTGCAAGAATTCTTGAAATAAACTGAATAATGACATACATACATACATACATGCATGCATGCATGCATGTATACATACATACACATACATGCATACATACGGCAATGGCCGTTTGGTTGTCAGTGACAAAATTGTGGTATTGGGTGAGGCGCAATTCGCAGAGAAGGAGCAGGTCGCAAATTCTGATCGCGATAAACCTGCCGCAAGGCTTCTTACTGTTTATAACAGTGAAAGCAGCCAACGCTTATAACTGACAATTATCGAACCAACAACTATATACAGCAAGCATTGCCACAACCACCATCACCACCACCACCACCACCACCACCACCACCACCACCACCACCACCACCACCACTACTACCACCACTACTACCACCACTACTACCACAGAATTCAGTCTTGTCTAAGACATTCTAAGCCCACCGAATTTGTTCTGTTGGAAGAAGTTAGTCAGTAGCTTGCTCCCCGTATCTGAGGAGAGGCACCTGGAGCACATACTCAGCAACGACCTCGGTGCCCTACGGAAAAGGGCGCTACCTATGACACCATGCATAGCTTTCCAAGGTCCTAACGGATACCAGTTGCAGTGAAATTAGTCTTGGCAAGTGCCACTGCCCATTGAAAAAACATTATTTTCGTCAAGGCTGTGATGAAATTGACATCCGTTGTCAGGACCACCTTCTCTGGCCTAACAGCAAAGGCATAAGACTATGAGCTGAAAACTGAGTTGAGGAAGTAGTTGAAGGTCCCACAAGCTGTCGCTTCAATATCTCTGATGCCAGACTTGAAAACATGACACTGATCTTCGAAGGGGCAAAGCAGGTAGTTTTATCAAAACTGCCCAATCCCTAAGAAGACTATAATGAAAAGGCCGATGAAAAAGAGAGGAGAACATATACTGAGTTGGCGGAAGTATGCCGAAACAACGGATGAATAGCAAGGTGTGATACAATATATGTGAGGTGCAGAGTTCCACGGGCTAGTCCCTGTGCAGAGCGCACGACATTATAGATGTCACAAAAGCCAGTAGGCAGAAAGCCGTCACGTTAGCTATCGAAACCGCAGAAATTGCCTGGTGGTGCTTTAGAGATGCCCAATGACCACAGGTAACATCATTGCTGATGGTGATACCATATGAATCGTGAGCATACGCACGCACGCAGACACACACACACACACACACACACACACACACACACACACACACATACACACACACACACACACACACACACACACACAGAGTTCAAATTTATAGAAAAATAAAGATGAAGATAGGTGTAAGAACAACAAGCAAGTGTATTAGTTTGACGCTCGGAAAATTAAAAAGGTCTTTTATGTTTCGAGCCTACGCTCTTCGGCAGAAAAGATTAAGAGGGAATAAATAGAGAAAGAATGAAATATGTATATATATATATATATATATATATATATATATATATATTGGCCTCTATTTCACTGCTATACCCTTCTGTCCCTTCCTCCTTGTTCCACTTCCTCCCTCCACCATCCTCTCTGCTCTCGTGTGACCTGTGGTCAACTTTCTTTTCACTCCAGCCGCTGTGAAGGCAAGACGAACTACTAGCGTTCTACCTCAGATTTGCGTTTGGCCGTACGGCTTTTGAATGTTGTTTTCACTGTCCAATTTTTCCTGTCTTGGTTTGTGTTTGCCACCTTGGAATCCTCTGTGTAGTGGGTTGATCCACTACTCAGGAAGAGACTATTCTAGAGTACGTTCTGTCTTATCTTCGAAACGTCTAGATAGAATAGAGACAGCTGATGAAGGGATATTCCAAGTGGCTTTCCGTTTTCCTATGTGTTCGTTCCGTTGTCTGTAGTTTATTGTTCTAACGTCCTGTACCCTGATATGCATATATATACACATGTAGATGTAAGTATGTACATATATGTGTGTATACATGTATATATATTCTTTGTATTATTACATTATTGAACGCACACGTCCTTTTTTGCAAGTAAGTCTACTATTATTCTGACGTGACTCTATCTTTCTATCTATCTATCTATCTATCTATCTATCTATCTATCTATCTATCTATCTATCTGTCTTCCTCTATCGTTCTATCTATACCTCTGTCCTGGCCTCTACTTCACTGTTATACCCTTCTGTCCCTCCCTCCTTGTTCCACTTCCTCCCTCCACCATCCTCTCTATCTATTTATCTATCTGTCTTCCCCTATCTTTCTATCTATCCCTCTGTCCTGGCCTCTATTTCACTGCTATACCTTTCTGTCCCTTCCTCCTTGTTCCACTTCCTCCCTCCACTATCCTCTCTGCTCTCGTGTGACCTGTGGTCAACTTTCTTTTCACTCCAGCCGCTGTGAAGGCAAGACGAACTACTAGCGTTCTACCTCAGATTTGCGTTTGGCCGTACGGCTTTTGAATGTTGTTTTCACTGTCCAATTTTTCCTGTCTTGGTTTGTGTTTGCCACCTTGGAATCCTCTGTGTAGTGGGTTGATCCACTACTCAGGAAGAGACTATTCTAGAGTACGTTCTGTCTTATCTTCGAAACGTCTAGATAGAATAGAGACAGCTGATGAAGGGATATTCCAAGTGGCTTTCCGTTTTCCTATGTATTCGTTCCGTTGTCTGCAGTTTATTGTTCTAACGTCCTGTACCCTGATATGCATATATATACACATGTAGATGTAAGTATGTACATATATGTGTGTATACATGTATATATATTCTTTGTATTATTATATATATATATATATATATATATATATATATATATATATATAAGATTAAGAGGGAATAAATAGAGAAAGAATGAAATATGTATATATATATATATATATATATGTGTATATACATGCTTCTCCATTTCTTCTTCTCTCTCTATCTCTCTCTTTCACACACACGAACATACACACACACGCACATACACACACACACACACGCACACACATTTTCAGGAATGACTACCAAGACATATTTTGTGTGTGCGTATGTG
>NC_142941.1:13950802-13980802 GCF_046866305.1 Octopus bimaculoides
CACCACCACCACCGCACCACCACCGCCACAACCACCACCACCACCACCACCACCACCACCACCGCACCACTACCGCCACAACCACCACCACCACCACCACCACCACCACCACCACCGCACCACTACCTTGTCTGTCCTTGTTTGTCCTTGTCTGTCCTTGTTTGTCCTTGTCTGTCCCCTCTATGTTTAGCCCCTTGTGGGCAATAAAGAAATAAGAAACGTTAGCACGCCGGGCCAAATGCTTAGCAGTATTTCGTCTGCCGCTACGTTTTGAGTTCAAATTCCGCCGAAGTCGAATTTGCCTTTCATCCCTAAATATTTATATTTGTATATAAATTCATTAGTTACAATAATTCATTAGTTTCTTTTGCATATTCTTAGTTTATGTAAGTGTATGCAAGTATAGTATTGGTATATCCCATTTATGTTCATTAGAAATTAAATAAATAAAGAATTTTGACATGTACGGATATTTATTTCCCACCAATGTATATATTCTTTTACTTGTTTCAGTCAATTGACTGCGGCCATGCTGGAGCTCCGCCTTGAGGAAATTTAGTCGAACAAATCGACCCAATGAGTTATTTCTCAAGTCTAGTACTTATTCTATCGGGCACTTATTTCGAACCACTAAGTTACGGAGACGTAAACCACCACCAACACAGGTTGTCTAGCAGAGACGGTGATGAGAACAACACATAGACACAAAGACGCACACCCATATACACATATATATATATATATATATATATATATATATATATATATATATATATATATATGGGAGAATGTACGAAAAAAAAAACAACGGCAGACGAGGACAGGTGGTGTAAACAACAAAAGGATGTATTAGTATGACGCTCGGGAATACGGAAAGTTTTTAACGTTTCGAGCTACGCTCTTCAACAGAAAGAATACGGAGAAAACAAGGAGAAAAACACGGAGAAAAAAGAAATTGAGTGGTGTTAGGTCAACGATCTATCATAGCCTCTGCTGACCGGAAGTTTGGAAAGTTTACACAGGAGAGCTAAGAAACGGGGGAGATAACAAAGGGGAAGAAAGAACGGTGATCGAAGAACGAGGAGCTGTGTGTGTGAGAGAGAGAAGGCTGGTGATCTTGATGTATGCATGTGTGAAAATGGGGAGGGGAGAAAGGAGTTGGTCAGTTGTAGTGTGTGCGTGGTGTGATGTGAGGGTGTTGGGAGGTGGGGAAGGCATGGGTGGAGTGTGGGTTAGGCTGAGGGTGGGGGTAGAGGTAGGGTGTATGTGGGTAGGGGGTGGGTGTAAGGAATTGGATGGGGTGGATTGGGAAGGTAGAGTAGGAGTGTGTTGGGTGGGGTGGGATGAGCTTATGAGGGAGGGTTGACGATGAAGGGGGAAGGGGAAGGTGGATATAAGAGAGGGGGAAGGTAGGTATGGGAGGAGGGAGAAAGAGAGGAGGAGAAAGATAGTAAGAGAGAAGAGAGTGAGAGTGAGAGAGAGAGAAAGAGAGATGAGAATGAGAGAGAGAGAGAGTAAGAGAGAAGAGTGTAAGAGAGAAGAGAGTAAGAGAGAAGAGAGTAAGAGAGAAGAGAGTAAGAGAGATGAGAGAGAGTAAAAGAGTAAGAGTGAGAGAGTAAGAGAGTAAGAGAGAAAGAGTAGGGGTGAAGAGAAGTAGGAGTGAAGAGAAGTAGGAGTGAAGAGAAGTAGGAGTGAAGAGAAGTAGGAATGAAGAGAAGTAGGAGTGAAGAGAGGTAGGAGTGAAGAGAAGTAGGAGTGAAGAGAGGTATATATATATATATATATATGCATACATACGATGGACTTCTTTCAGTTTCCGTCTAACAAATACACTCACAAGGCTTTCGTCGGCCATTCAAGGTGCCACGCAGTGGGACTGAACCTGGAACCATGTATTTGGAAGCAAGCATCTTACCACACAGCCACGACGAGCTTACACAGTTGCCATTCATTAAATTCATTCACAAAGACATTGGTCGACTCGGGGCTATAGTAGAAGGCTCTTGCACAATGTACCACCTGTCCAGGGTTCCCCGTGCCCAAGGTGCCGAGTGCCCAAGATGCCGGTGCCCAAGGTGCCGCGTAGTGAGACTGAATCCCAAACCCCGTGGACACAAAGCAAGCTTCTAAACCTCACAGACATGTCTACGCTTATGAAGCCATATCTACGCTTGGACCACCACCACCACCACCACCATCACAACAACACCCACAAAAACCATCACCACCACTACCACAACCACTACCAACACCACGACCATCACCACTACCACCACCACCACCACCACCACCAGA
The DNA here is from genome assembly GCF_046866305.1 of Octopus bimaculoides. Classification (NCBI taxonomy): domain Eukaryota; kingdom Metazoa; phylum Mollusca; class Cephalopoda; order Octopoda; family Octopodidae; genus Octopus; species Octopus bimaculoides. The sequence goes on from NC_142941.1 coordinate 13,953,098, forward strand.
GTCACTGCCACCACCAGCATCACAAATACCATCAACACCACCACCTCCACCACCACCACCACCACCACCACCACCACCACCACCACCACTGCTACCATTATTATTATTGCAAGGACTACCATTAAACCCACTAATATTACTACCGTCATTAACCTCCGTGACCACCTCCACAGCTACCTCATCATCCACTGCTACTGCTCCTTCTCATCTGCTGCCACAGCCCTATTCCACGGCCCTTTTCTACAAACCTCTACTGCAGATCTTGCTCACCAGCCCTCACCAGCCCTTACCAACCCTCATCAGCCGTCACCAGCCCTCCCCACATTTTTTTTATTCATCTTCCTTCTGTTCTTTTATTCTCCTGTCTTGTTCTGCCGTCTTATCTTGCCATACATCGTGGCTCTGGTGTTATATTTGTACACGGGGTCCATCTATACTGCATGCGCGAGCGCGCGCGTGTGTATGTGTGTGTGTGTGTGTGAGTGTATGTGCATATATTTGTCTGTATGTATATCTATACATACACATATATATGCACATATGAAAGTACGTGTATCTAATTATCTATGTATCTGTCAAACTACCCTCTCTCTCTCTCTCTCTATCTCTCTCTCTCTCTCTCTCTCTCTCTCTCTCTCTCTCTCTCTCTCTCTATATATATATATATATATATATATATATATCAATATGTATGTGTGTACACAGACATACAGATGTATACATGTATATATCCATTTAACATATTTCCACACGTATATCAATATTTGTATGCATGTGTATATGTGTATATGTATATATATGCATGTGTATACATAAATATATATACATATACATATATACATGTATTATATATATATATATGTATGTATATCACATGTCCTATATATATATATATTTATATATATATATATATATATATATATATATATATATATATATATATATATATATATGTATATATATATATATATATATGTGTGTGTGTGTTTGTGTGTGTTTGCGTGTGTGTATATGTATGTATGTATATCACATATCATATATATGTCACATATCATATACATGTTTTATATATATATATGTCCATGCTTGCTATATACAATATATCCGTTGGTTAGCGCCAAATATAGTTCTAATGGCACATCGGTTGCGGCATTTTTATGGCCATTTTACAACACGTTTTGGTCAGTTTTACAGTACCGCCTGCTGTAGTATGTCTATATATTGAGTACCCGCCCCTCTTCCCCCGTATTCTTTCCCCGACAATCAGCCCGCCCTCTCCCCCTGACGTTCACATACACTGAACACTACCACCGCTACCAACACCAATACTGCCGCGTCCAACATTACTACAACCATCACCACCACCACCACCGCCGCTGCCGCCGCCACCGCCACCGCCGCTGCCGCCGCTGACACCGCTATGATTTTGTTTCTACAACTATCAGAAACGCCGATAACAGCGCCACCATCGTCACTACTAACACCTATACTACTGTCACGCTACTACCAACACCACAGCCAATATCACCATAACAGCAGTCACGAACACAACCAACAGCAACAGCAGTAGACGGAAACTGTGAAAATTCCTCATTTATATATACATATGTGTGTGCGGATCGGCAAAATAACCGATAGAATCATTATCAGACTTTAAAAAAAAATGAGTACGGGTATCTATTTGTTCGGGTAGAAACCTTTCCGTTAATTAATGAGAATGATTACAGCATATGCTTAAGGCGGCGAGCTGATAGAATCGTTAGTACGCCGGACAAAATGCTTATCGACGTTCCGTCGTCTTTGCGTTCTGAGTTCAAATTTCGCTGAGGTTGACTTTGCCTTTCGGAGTCGATAAAATAAGTGCAGGTTGAGCACTGGGGCCGACTTACATCGACTTATCCCCTACCTCCGAATTTTCTGGATTTGTGCTAAAACTTTAAACCAATGATTGTAGTATATATCTTTGTTAATGTACTGGGAATTATTACACTGCCATATTCTACTATCAGTTAATAAGAATGATTACATTGTCAATAACCTTCATTCGGTAACTGGGAATGATTACATTGATTGGTGTTTATATGGCTCTTGGGGTCTAAATAAGATTTTGTTGCTAAAATTTACCTTGCATTAAATTGTTTTCTAAATTACACAAAATATTTTAATTATGTCTTTTATACAATTCCTAATGATATTTAATTATGAAAATACAATACAACTTTTTCAAACATCGAATAGCTAGAAGGGTCCATCTCAGTAAAATAAGAATCTGGATGGGTTATAGGTAAAATATTGTGGTTTCGAATCCTGGACCGGGCGATGCGTTGTGTTCTTGAGCAAAATACGCTTCATTTCACGTTGTTCCAGTTCACTCAGCTGGCAAAAAGGAGTAATCCTGCAACGGACTGGCGTCCCGTCCAGGCGGGGAATACACGTGCCATTGAAACCGGGAAACCAGCTCTTATGAATCAGCATGACGGTAGTTTTTTTTTTATAGGTAAAAGATGGTTGAGAAACATTGGTCTATATTCTAATGAGAATGATAACATTGTCTACAACATTCTGTCACCTATTGGAAACCATTACACTGTCTTTAGCCTTCTGTCAATTATTGAGAGCGATCGCAGTCACCATGACCCTCTGTTAGTTAACGGGAGTAATTACATTGTCAACATTCTTCTGCAAATCTTGGGGAATGATTACACTGCCTTAATCTTCCTTTCGGTTATTGGGAAAGATTACATTCTCTCAACTCTTCTGCTTGATAATGGTAATGATTGCATTGTCTATATCTTGTTAATTAATGAGAACGATTACATTGTCTTCAGTCAGTTATTGGGAATGATTATTCTGTCTATATCCATCTGCCAGTTATTGAGAATGATCGCATTGTCTATGTCCTTCTGGTAGCGTTTATATTTTCTGCATTCTTCTGCCAATTTTGGAATAATTACCCTGTCATTTTATCATTTTGACTGTTATTGTGAATGATTACATTGATATGTCCTCATGTTAACATACTATGTATAAACAACTGACTTCATCTTTCTGACAGTTATATATATATATATATATATTATTTTATTTTATTTAAAAGAGTTCCAACTCTGTCCGTTTAATAATATATTCCTCTATACACGATCATACAAAACCCTTTTTTGTATTTATCTTTACTCATATATATATATATATATATATATATATATATATATATATATATATATATATATATATATACATACATAGATACATATATACATGTACATATATATGTCAATAAATGCAGATAAATAAACCAAAAGTGTGTGTGTGTGTGTGTGTGTGTGTAAACACATACATGTAAACGTCCATAGACACACAAATACATAAACGCCTGGACCTACATATAGATATGCACATGTAAATATGTACATGTATGCTTACACAGATGCATGTATTTGTACGCATAGCATGCACGCACATATATATATGCATACACATTATTCATTAAAGAAAAATGTTTAAGAGGGAAAAAGAGCACGACGGAGGACAGCTACGCAAACATAAATGTGTACATGTGTGTGTGTATGTATGTACGTATGTATGTATGTATGTATGTATGTATATGCACACACACACATAGTTATATTCATATGCATATATAGGTATATATATATATATATATATATATATGTATATATATATATATATATGTATATATATATATATATATATATATATATATATATATATATATATATATATGTATGTATGTATGTATGTATATAAATACATACACACACATATACTCAGATGCACGTATGGAACGGGTATACATATAGATTCTATACAAAGTATGCTTCCGTGAAACTCGTTAAGCATATGTGTGTGCGTGTGCGTGTGTGTGTGTGTGTGTGTGTGTGTGTACGTATGTATGCCTGTCTATATGTATGTATGTATGTATGTATGTATGTATATATGTATATGAACATAAACAGCTAAACAAATAAGAAATTTAGGAAACAAACTAATAAACAAAAATAATAAACGTGAGTCCCGTTTTAGCAAAGAAATTGATCCAAAATACATACTCGAAAAAAAAAAAAAACTGTTACGATTGACTAAAATTCAAAATGTCCTGATAATGAGTAGCGGGTACATGAAACATTGGCGTTTGCGGTGATATTCCAGAGTGTATTTTCATTTGGCTATTAGACATCTTGAAAAGCAATTGTAAACTGATAGAGCAGATAGGCAGCTGTGTTACTGAACTGGTAACAGGGCACACATACCCGTTCCCTCTCCACATTTGCCTTTCCTTCCTTCCTTCCTTCCTTCCTTTTTCTGTGAAATGCTTCTTGCTACAGCTAGGGAAACAACCCTCCGAGTTATTCCTGAAGATGCACAGGCTCTTCAGAAATGCGCAGTGTACGAGTCCTCCTAATCACGCGTGGATTAGCAAACGCGTGCAACGCACAACACACACACAGTCACACAGACACACACACACACACACACACACACACACACACTCATTCATAGTTACGTTTTTACACAAATGAATACATACCTTCATATAAATATATGTGTGTGTGTGTGTATATGTATCCTAAGGATATGCTATGTCTGTAAAGATTCGTACACACACAGACTTCTGTATCTCTTATAACTATGCCTCTCTCTCTCTCTATCTCTCTCAGCCCCTCCCTTTCTTTCTCTCAAACACTTGCCCCCCCCCTCCTTCTCTTTTTGCCTCTCTCTATATATATGTGTGTGTGTATACGTGTGCAGGCACGCGCCTATGTGTTAGTACTAGCCTTTGTGCTTGTTTGCTAGTGTGTGGGTGCGTTTGTATCTCAACCATTCTTCATCTTCTTTGCCTCTTCCTCCTATTCCTCCTCCACTCAATACCTCCATTATTGTCTCTCCAAGTGAGACTACCTTTCCCCTTCTCTCTCCTTCGTTCTCTCCTTCTTCTCTCTCTCTCTCTCTCTCTCTGTCTCATTCCTTCGTTCTCTCTCTCTCTCCACAAGCACTGAACTCTCTCCTCCTTCATCGTTTTTTCTTTTCTTTTTTACTTGTTTCAGTAATTAGACTACGGCCATGCTGGGACCCCACCTTGAAAAATTTTTAATCGAATGAATCGAACCTAACTCTCACATGGTTGCCGAAGTAGCTGTTTCCATGCAACGGCGGCCCACAGCATGGCGCTAAATATGTCAAGCAGGTCATCTGGGTGAGCTGGTCTTGCACATTTTCTATTACATGTATACTCCTGTAACTCCTATTAGCCAATGAAATACGCGAATAGATAATACCAAAATATTCCATTCTCCTGTTTTGATATATCCCCAAAATTTGTTTATCCCTATAATTGCTTCTATACTCGCTAAACCTGATCCCTCTTATATCTTTTCTTTACCTCGTGGAATAAGCGCCTGAGAATAATACATCGGAGCCTAAGTTTGAAATCTTTTGAGCTCTACTAAGTGTGTCTTCTATACAGAGAATATCTGGGTCTCATCTATGAACTATATAAAAATACATATATATATGTATGTATGTATAGATATGTGTATATATATATATATATATGTATATATATATATATATATATATATATATATATATATATATATATATATATATATATATATATATATATATATATATATATATATATATATATATATATATATATATATATATATTATTATGATTGACCGTTGACTGAACACTATTCAATTTTTTTTCTCCGTGTTTTTCTCCTTGTCTCCGTATTCTTTCTGTTGAAGAGCGTAGCTCGAAACGTCAAAGACTTTCCGTATTCCCGAGCGTCATACTAATATATACTTTTGTTATTTACACCACCTGTCCTCGTCTGTTGTTATTTTTTGTATAATCTCCCATATATATATATATATATATATATATATATATATATATGTATATATGTATGTATATATATGTATGTATAGATATGTATATATATATATATATATATATATATATATATATATATATATACACACATACATTACATACATACACATATGCATAGATACATATATATATATATATATATATATATATATATATATTATATATATATATATATACACACATATATATATATATATATATATATATATATATATATATATATATACACACATAAATATATGCATATATATATATATAAATATATGTGTGTGTGTGTGTGTGGGTGTGTGTGTGTGTGTATGTATACATATGTTTGTATAAGGTCACAATGTAGAACATATACATACAGACATCCAGACTAACACACACTTAAAAACACGAACTCATACATACAGTCATAAGCAGTAACATGCACGTAGTATCAAGTAGCCAAGATCAAACTGAGGCCGCTGTAGTTTTCTGTTAAAGATCGTACACGCCTGATTAGAGGAGATGCGTTTCATTCAAGAGAAATAATCGACGGGTGAGATCAGTAGACCACACACCTGAGTCTCCTTGTCATTCATACAAGACATATAACATAGGCACGAATCTACAGAGATGGACACAGCCAAACTCTCTCTCTCTCTCTCTCTCTCCCTCTCTCTCTCGCACACACACACACAAAGAGTGAGAGACACAAAGAAAGATGCAATAAAGTCACAGTGATAAAGGAACAATCAGATAGATGCATGTGTGTGTGTGCATATATATATATATATATATATACATACGTGTATGATTATATATATATATATATACGTGCACGAGATTTACACACACACACGTATGTATTTACTCTTTTACTCTCTCTTTTGCTTGTTTCAGTCATTTGACTGTGGCCATGCTGGAGCACCGCCTTTAGTCGAGCAAATTGACCCCAGGGCTTATTCTTTGGAAGCCTACTACTTAAACTATCGGTCTCTTTTGCCGAACCGCTAAGTTACGGGGACGTAATCACACCAGCATCGGTTGTCAAGCGATGTTGGGGGACAAACACAGACACACAAACATATACACACACATACATGTATATATATATACATATATACGACGGGCTTCTTTCAGTTTCCGTCTACCAAATCCACTCACAAGGCTTTAGTCGGCCCGAGGCTATAGTAGAAGACACTTGCTCAAGGTGCCACGCAATGGGAATGAACCCGGAACCATGTGGTTGGTAAGCAAGCGACTTACCACACAGCCATTCCTGCGCCTATATATATATATATATATACGTATATATGTGTTTTTGTGTGTACATATGTACACACATACACACCTACGCACACACACGCACACAAAGACTAACATATATACAAATACACACACGTTACCAACATGAGATACATGTATAGAATAAAATCTTTGACTTGTCCAGTGAAGAGATCAACTCTGTCACCGTTCCCGTACTCTTCCCAAACCGTACTTTTCACACAGTCTCCAATGAACAAACTTAGCCACATCATTGCGACTCTTTTTGGGTCAGCTACTACACTCACTCACAATATGTAAGATTGTTTCATCCTACAAAGCGACAATTTACTGCTCTTATCTATTTGGAACGCGGTGTAATTAGTTCTCAGAGCTTGTTTTTTTTTTTGGACGCTGCATATCAATGCCTCGGTGTATCTTTCAGACCATAATCTCTTAGCCACCGCCCGCTGTTGGTCTTATCTTTCCCTTCGATTTCACTGAGGTATTGTCCATGCATTGTTTTAATTTTCCAAATGTGTATTCTTTGTTCTTCATCTTGTTTCTTAAATGTTTTTGTGTGCGTCACATTTTCGGCAGGTAGCATACTACTATTTCTAACAGCGACAAGCAAAGATTCACTCTGCTTTTTGATGTCCCATCCCAGACTTCTCATTGACAACACAGCTCTTGCATTCTATGAGACCTCTTCCTCCCTTGTTTCTAGGCACATATAGACTATCAGTGTCACTTTCTGGGTGCAGTTCCTTGTTAATTGTCATCATTTTTCCTGTTCTTTCTATCCCATTTCCTCAAGCTCAGCCCTTGTCCACCTAACAACACCTGCGCGTATTGCATTAAAGAAATAGTCCAGGTATTCATTGCTCTGATCATGTTCTTTCCATTGAATCTACTTCCCATAATTAATTTAGTTCTGAGATATTCTCGCCTAAAGCTTTCCTTCATCTCACTCTTCTTTATTAACTATTATTATTATTATTATTATTATTATTATTATTATTATTATTATTATTATTATTATTATTATTATTATCATTATTATTATTATTTTATGTTTGACTTTTGCTTTGCATTTGTACAAGTTGGATCCAAGTCTCACCCAGAGACCTCAAGAGACAAGTTAGAAGTTCTATTATGATTATTATTACTACTACTACTACTACTACTACTACTACTACTACTACTACTACTACTACTACTATTATTATTATTATTATTATTATTATTATTATTGTTGTTGTTGTTGTTGTTGTTGTTATTATTATTATTATTTTATTGTTATTATTATTATTATTATTATTATTATTATTATTATTAATTTTTATTATCATTATTATTATTATTTTTTTTATTATTATTATTATTATTAGTAGTAGTATTATCATTATTATTATTATTATTACAAACTTTCCTTCTTTTATACCTGTGTTCTAGTGTTACGCTCTCAAAAGTAACAAGTGGGAAAATTTCAAGTCGTAGTTTTGATACGTGATTAGTTATGAGACTAACTCAGAGAGTATGGGGCTCACTTCATACTTATCTGCATGTAGGAATTTATAAAAGCTCTATTTTCATTATTTCATCGTGTAACAAAAACGTTGCAATATATTATACTATATTACATATATGCAGGGTCCGTCAAAAGTAACTATATATTTTTATTTCAACATGATAAATGTAACATAGAAGAAATAAGCTACTACAGTACAAAAAGTAACACAGGGTACACTAAAGTTTGTTGCAACATAAAACGTGATGTCTATTAAAGATCCGTGTGCTCTCTGTGGAGCTCAATGCACTTTGCTAATCTTTCAGGGACTAAGCGGCATACTTTGGCGCACAGCTCCAACGGCACTTGAGCAATGACAGCTCAAATGTGTTCCTTAAGTTCAGCAATGTTGCGGGGCTTTGTTGAGTAGACTTTCTCTTTGAGAACGCCCCATAGGAAAAAGTCGGGTGGGGTCAAATCCGGCGAACGAGACGGCCACTCAAATGGTCCCCCGCCTCCCAATCCATCGACAGGGCGGGTTGGCGTCCAGCCAGTCTCGCACAAGCGTAGCATAATGGGCCGGTGCCCCGTCCTGCTGAAAGTACAGACCCTCTGCTCCATCCAGCTGTTGTAATAACGGCAAAAGCAGCTGCTGTAGCATAGCCATTTCAAAACCGCAATCTTTTGCTCTTTTGTTAATCGGGTGGACATAATCGATATAACAGTATATCTGAAATAGGGGAAAAGAAAAGAAATAAAAATATAAGATTTCAGCTTTATATATATATATATATCTGTAAAAATATGTGACACTTATTCGGTAGCCATGATAAAACTCCGACTTTCGGATACCGGGGTGGAAGCCCACGCCAACATCTCTTCAGTTATCCGGCCATTGAAAATTCCTGTGAAAAATGACCGAAACTCGGAGTTTTATCATGGCTACCGAATCAGTGTCACATATTTTTTACAGATAAATTCCTCTATTTACATAATATCGAGGTCTCTTTCTTTCTTTTGTTGTCCTTCCTAGCAATATATATATATATATATATATATATATATATATATATATATATATATAGAGAGAGAGAGAGAGAGAGAGATACATATATATATAGAGAGATAGCTTATATATTACATTTATCTTTTCCATGTTGCATAGGGATAGCATGTAACAGCAATTGGTATATCCTTATTTTCTCTTTTTCTCCTTCTTTTTCTTTATTTTCCGCTCTGATGAAGTTTCACAAATTAAGTTGGTATAATTATTAACAGTGATAATAATTACTATAAATTTGAAATAGTAATGATAATAATAATAATAATAATAATAATAATAATAATAATAATCCTTTCTACTATCGGCACAAGACCTGAAATTTTGGTGGATGGGACTAGTCAATTACATTCACCCCAGTGTTTCACTGGTACTTAATTCATCGACCCTGAAAGGATAAAAGGCAAAGTCGACTTTGGCGGAATTTGAACTCAGAACGAAAAGACGAACGAAATTCCGCTAAGCACTTTGCACGGTGTGCTAACGATTCTTATTTCTTTATTGCCCACAAGGGGCTAAACATAGAGGGGACAAACAAGGACAGACAAGGGGATTAAATCGATTATATCGACCTCAGTGCGTAACTGGTACTTAATCTATCGACCCTGAAAGGATAAAAGGCAAAGTCGACTTTGGCGGAATTTGAACTCAGAACGAAAAGACGGACGAAATGCCGCTAAGCATTTTGCCCGGAGTGCTAACGATTCTGCCAGCTCGCCGCCTTAATCAGAATAGTAATAATAAAATACAAGGAATTAGTTCCTTACACTTCCTTGCAACAATACCACCTCATCGCCATTCTACGTTTTCACCACCATGTTTCCAGTGGAACGAGGAAGAGATATCAGGTTTTTTAAGATGGCGTACAACGGACGAATACGTTGATGATTTGTGTGGATGTTGCCATATTTATGTCTTCTTGCTCGTCATCGTCCAAGCTTTCATATTTTCTTTCTTTCGTACTTCTATGATATATACACACACACACATATATCCGTGCGTGTGTGTGTGCGTGCGCTTTATTTTCTGCTTCTTCTTCAGCTGTGTCAAGTTCTACGATAGACGGAAGATTGGAAGATTCTTGATAATAACCGTTGGTCTCATGTTTTGTTTTTGTGTTGTTTATTATAGGTATTTATTTATTTTTTCTCCTGTCAGCGCTACCGTGAAGAGAGAATGATGGGAGAGATAGATTGATATAATTTTCACTCTTGGCTACTGTGAAAACACACACACACACACACACACACACACACACACACACACACACACACACACACACACACACACACATAGGGATATCTGTACGCATACACACACACATATATATATATATATGTATATATACATCTATATTTATATATATATATGGTTATATATGTGTAAATATACACATGTACATACATAGGTATACACACACACACACACACACACGCACACACACACACATATATATATATGTATATATACATCTATATTTATATATATATATATGGTTATATATGTGTAAATATACACATGTACATACATAGGGATACAAACACACACATATATAGATGCGCACAGGCAGCGTGCGTATATATGTTCACGTCCGCACATGCACACATTCATGCACACACATACGCACACACACGCATATACATCCCCCCCACACACACATTGAGGATATCGGAAGATAAAATGTCTCACTGTCACACTGATTCCCAAGAATCTATAAACATGGAAACAAGCAAAACTTCTACCAGCAAGCGTAACCTTCGTGTCTGTAACTACGTCTGTCTTCATCGTGAAAAAAACTATATTCTGGATTCATGTCCATGTTTTGTATATATTTAAATATATGTCTAGAGAGGGAGAGAGAGAGAGAGAGAGAGAGAGAGAGAGAGAGAGAGAGAGAGAGAGAGAGAGAGAAAGAGAGAGAGAGAGAGAAAGAAAGAGAGAGAGGAAGAGGAGTGCGAGCGTTTGTATTTGTTTTTGCCTCCTACCAGCGATTTGTTTGTTTATGTTCTACTACTTTTGTAAAAGTGGCCAATATAATAGATTTCAAAGAAGGAAAAAAATTTTTAAAACTGGTATCGATTCGTTCGGCAAAAACCCTTCAAGACGGTGCTCCAGAATGACCGAAATCTAACCTCTGAAGCAAGTAAAAGATAAAAGAATTCAAGATAAACAACGGTTCAAACTTCTGTTAGAAACGCCAGTGTTAGAATGGTGGCAACTGATGAAGGAAATGTACTCTATGTGGCCTGTGTGTTTTCTGTACTCTGTTTATCATTTTGTCTACGTTTTGTTTGCAACGTCCTGTACCCAGTTATGCATCTAGATATACAGGTAGATGTAGGTATGTACATACATGTACGTATATATGCATATACTCATTTATTATTTGTATTATGTATATATATATATATATATATATATATATATATATATATATATATATATATATAAACAAATAGTAAATGAGTATATGCATATATACGTACAGGTATGTGCGTACCGACATCCACCTGTATGTATAGGTGCATATCTGGGTACAGGACATTGCAAACAAAACGTAGACGAGAAAACACACAAGCCACATAGAGAACGTTCTACTTCATCAGCTACCCCCGTTTTAACACCGGCGTTTCGAAGAGCGGGGCAGGACGCATCGTTAAAACGGCTCTTCCCATGGACCGCAAATTAAATTTGTATACACAAATTAAATCTTGCCATGGAGGAATGTAGTGGCAGACAAAAAACAAGACAGGAAACAAACAGAAAAGGCTTTACGGCCAGACGAGAATATATATATATATATATATATATATATATATATATATATATATATATATATATATATACACTGTATTACTCTACACTGTATTACTCTACACTGTATTGTGGCGCAGTATGGACGGATTCCGGAGTACCGAGGAACTTCTGTGTAAATATATCAAATTAAGAATTCTACGAGGTATATTACAATGGAAAATACCAAACGGAATGTCACCTTTTATCTCTCATGTTTCTTCTTCCTTTAACTTCTTCTATGTGATATAATTCTTGGGAATACATTTGCGGCTGAAGATAGCTTTATACTATCAATTATATACCAATAATGATGCAACAACTATAAAGCTTGAGACACGTGTACCGCAGAATCCTTTGTGTTTTGTTTTTATTTTACATTTCCAATTCATTATATATATATATATATATATATATATATATATATATATATATATATATATATATATATATATATATATATATATACTTTATTTAAAAGCAGCAGAAATATAACAAAAAAACCGTTGCTCTGAGTTTCACGTTCCCGTTCATCGGACAGTTTTGTTAGAAATGGAGAAAGAATAAATAAAGCATATTACTCTACCTCTGGTATTTGAGTACTCTTTTTTCCACCTTGTTGCACATTTCATGTGCTTACTCCGGTATATATATATATATATATATATATATATATATATATATATATATATATATACACATATACATATTCACACATATATACATGCATGCATACATATATGTGCGTGTGTATGTATGTATCTATGTATGTATATTTGTGTGTGTGCGTGTGTATGTATGTATCTATGTATGCATATTTGTGTGTGTGTGTGCGTGTGCGTGTGTGTGTGTGTGCATACTTTTTTTTTTATCATACTTGCTTCCAATTTAGGCAATGTAAGTTTTGAGAGACTGATGTGTTTGTGTTAGCCGACACCATCGGTATCATTTCTTGACAAGTATTTCGTTTTTATCGACCCCGGAGGAATGAAATGCAAAGTTGACCTCAGACGTATTTGCAGGGGTGAGAGATTTCAACTGAGAACGCAACACTGAGATTCGGAACAAACACAACAAATCATTTTATCCGATGTTCTAACAATCCTGCTAATCCGCCATAATAACTAGCAGAAAACCGCCGCTGCCGCCGCCATTAACGACGCCGCTGTCACCACCACCGCTCGGAATACAGTGTTTTTGCTAATATATAAAATTCCACAGCAGACGTAGATAACCTCTTTTGACACTGCTGCCCTATTTTTCGTGGCATTGATATTTTAAGTGGTCCTGCCCCACTGTCTAACACGCACTTGTACTCTACTCCTTTGCTCGCATCATTCAACTTTTCATCACCCTCCACCCCCATTCCCAACATTAGACCCACCCATCCAGCTTCTAAATTTCAAGACGTCCATTTTGTTTCTTCAGCTCCCATAAATCGTAGTGTTTTACTTCCTCTACGTATGTATGTATGTATGTATGTATGTATGTATGTATGTATGTATGTATGTATGTAAGTATGTATGTATGCACTATGTAGGTATGTGTGTGTGTGTGTGTATGTGCATGTCTGTATGTGTGTATGCATGCATGTATTACTCTCTTACTTGTTTCAGTCATTTTGACCGTGGCCATGCTGGAGCACCGCTTTTAGTCGAGCAAATCAACCCCAGGACTTATTCTTTGTAAGCCTAGTACTTATTCTATCGGTCTCTTTTGCCGAACAGCTAAGTTACGGGGACGTAAACACACCAGCATCGGTTGTCAAGTGATGTTGGGGGGACAAACACACACACACACACACACACACACACACACACACACATATATATATATATCTATATATATATACATACACATATATACCATGGGATTCTTTGAGTTTCCGTCTACCAAATCCACTCACACGGCTTTGGTCGGCCCGAGGCTATAGTAGAAGACACTCGCCCAAAGTGCCACGCAGTGGGACTGAACCCGGAACCATGTGGTTGGTAAGTAAGCTTCTCACCACACAGCCTCTCCTGCGCCAATATATATATATATATATATATATATATATATATATATATATATATATATATATATACGTATCTATCTATCTATCTATCTATCTATCTATCTATCTATCTATCTATCTCTTCTCACGGACGTGCTGTCACATCGGCTGCGAAGGTAAACGTTTATTTGACCTTTTACTGTCCACATTTTGTTGGAATTTTTTAATAATTTTGTTGCGAAGCACCTAGGCTTCATTTGTGTGTATTTTCAAGGGCAGGAATTGACCCCCAGGGGCAGTTTCGGCCCTAGCAAAATACAAAAATTTCCTTCTTGACTTTTGAAAAATGTCGAGAAACATAATTTTGGAACGCTTGTCTTGTTCTTTTGACAAGCATTTCCCGAGGCTTCAGATGCCAGAAGAGAAAAAAGAACAGAATAGCGCGTGCTCATGCAGTGACACGAACGCAGTTGCTATAAACGTCACAAAGACTGTGAGTACAGCTACTAACAGCCCTCTCACCACCACCACCACCACCACCACAACCAACACCAACAACAAAAACAAAACTGTAACCAAGGTTACAAAACCATGCGTGAAAACCGTCACAAATGTCTCTGACGTAAGCACCACTGCTGCTGACGCCATCATCACCACCACCAACGACAACAACAACAACAACAACAACAACAGCAACAACGACAACAACAACAACAACAGCAACAACAAGGAAGTAAAGTTATCGGCCGTCAGCAATGACACCATCACCTGTTCAACAAACTCTGCTGCCACTACCACCACCTTTGAACCAGGCAGTACATACACCAACATAAACAAAAATATCCAGAAGAACATGTCCGCCAGCACAACAAAAACAAATTTCGCAAATGCTCTAAAGGAAAAAAGAACAACAGTGATATTCACACAAAAACAAATAAAAGACACAAAATCCCTTCTTACGAAAGAAGGAGATGATGTCAGAATTAACATCCCAAAAGATATTATAGAAATGAAAAACAAAAAGTGCATCATTTATAAACTGGTAAACACAAAAACCAGACGTGTAGAAAATGTTAGCACAGATAAAATTGAAGTTTGTCTTAGAAAAATTTGGCCTTATCAGAATCATGTCACCTGGGGAAGGAAATTTGGAACGGTGCAAGTAAGGTTTCTGGATGAAAATTTAGCTAAACAATTTTCGACACTCTCTCTCCGCACAGATGACTTGGTAATGATACCGAGTTATCTAGGACAGAGAGTGACCAAAGTTATGATAAAAAATGTGCCATCGGAGGTGGACACCCAATGGCTGATATCGGCCGTGTGCCTGGAAATGGAGGAGGCAAATATTTTGGAGATTACGGTCGGAGAGGAAAAGAACTGGGGAGGGAAAAATCTGGAAATCCTTCTCCACATCACGGAGGAGGCTTCACAGAAAATTCCTCCAAACATTAGATTGGCAGAGGACCACAAGCTGTATGTGGTGGTAGAGGGCAGTCGACCTCGCTGTTACCTATGCAACAGCGAAGCACATCTGAAAAAGGACTGCCCTCTGGCCGCTAAACAAAAACAACAACAACAACAACAACAACAACAACAACAACAACAACAACAACAACAACAACAACAGAAGCAACTACCAAATACCCCCAACAGAAAAACCTTACTACCAACACCACCAGCAACGCAAAAAACAACAACAGAAATATCAGCAATAACCACAACAGAAAAGACAACAGAAACTGCAAAAACAGAAGAAAAAAAAGAAAATTCCAAGACTGCCTCTCCCTCCCCCATATCACATACACCACACACAAATAACAATCAGCCAACATCAATAAAAACAGCAACACAAACATTCACAGAAACACACACAGACGCACAAAATTTGCCGTTACCTCTTTCTGACTCCTCAGATCTCCCATCATCCGATGAAGAGAGTGGGGAGGAGTGGAAAATAGCTACGAAAGGAAAGAGGAAGCGCAGTAAGAAGAAAACAAAACAAAATGCAAACACAAACAAAGCAGGGAGATTCACATCTCCCGAAAATACTACTAACACCAATAGTAATATAAAAAAAACAATGCTAACAGCAATAGACAGTACAAACACAGAGTTGATGAATTACATCAACTCTAAAACAAACATCACAAATAACGATATCAAAACCAACAACCACCCACGTACAACACCGCCAAAACACATTAAAATTATTCATGTAACACCAGCATTACACAACACAATAAAATCCCTCTACCCCAACTCGGTAGGGGGATTCCAGAAATATTTGTGCAAGAAATTGTACAATAGCCTCCTTGGTGAAAAATCCAAGGAGGAAACAAAACTTTCTAACGGCAAGTAACACTCTGTTCTTTTGTTTTGTGCTTTAAAGCACACGTATAAATAGAATCATGGTGAAGATTGGTTGTGTGAATGTGCGTGGCTTAGGGTCCCCTTGGAAACAAGGGTACCTCTTAAATGACATCAAGTCACACAATTTGGATATCATAGCCATTAGTGAGACCAGACTCCATGAACCGCGGGCCCTAAAGTCCATGTTTGGCGGACAGTTTAACATTTATTTTTCTCCCTGTCTGCCGAGGATGGGCGGTAGTGGCACGGCGGTTCTTTTTCGCAAGAGTCTGGATCTCCAAGTAAAGACGATATTTACGGACCCGGAGGGTAGACTGGTTGTCCTAGATGTGGACGGCAGCGATGGAGGCGCTTTTCGGTTGCTGGCAGTTTATGTGCCTCCTTTAACAGGTCGGTCAGACTTCTTTCGACGTCTAGAAGTATTCCTGGGAACGTCTCGTCCCTTACTTTTAGTGGGGGATTGGAATGCTACCTTGGACACGCATCTAGACTACGTGGGGAGTGACAAAAGTAGAAGGGGATGCAAAGGCCTCATAGACCTGCTCAGACGCTTCCAGTTGTCTGACAGGTACCGACTCGACCACCCAAATGTGCCAACGTGGACTTGGAGCAACCGCATTGGGTCGTCGAGATCGTATCTAGATAGGATAGTGTGTAGGACAAGAGATAGAGATAGTTTAGGATGTCCACAGTTCCACATAGTCAGCTACACGGATCACAAACTTGTGACGTGTACGCTAGACTTAGATAAGGCACATAGGCAGGGTCCCGGTTACTGGAAACTAAACGCGTCTTTCCCGTCGAGACAGGTTTTCAGAGACCGGATTAGCACGTTAGTAAAGAGGGCTTTGACGGGAGCCATCGTCAACAACAAATGGTGGTTTGCCCTCAAGAGAGCAGTGAGGGCGGAAGCAATAAGGTATAGCAGGGCACTAGCTGTAGAGAGGAACAGAGAAGAGGGGGAGCTAGTGATAAAGTTAGAAGAGGCATTGCGAAGTGGCATCGCATCCGACGTTTTAGCGGCGAGGTTGGCCCTCGACCAACACTTCAATGCTAAACACGAAGGGTGTGCTGTCAGGGCAAGGATGCGTGCTCTGAGGAATGAAGGTGTTGGAGCCGCACGAGAGGCCCGGGTGGCGGAGGCGCAGCGGGGTAACAGAGCCACCATCCGGTCTCTGGTAGACGAACAGGGGCGCGAATTGCTCGAGCCGAGCAAGATGTGCGAGGCGTTTCAGCGGCATTTTGCCCGACTGTTCGGGAGGAGTGGCGAGCGAGAAGGCAGGGTGGACTTTAGTGCCTACCTGCACAGCTTGCCACGACTCTCGGCAAGAGAGGCGGAGTGCTGTGAAGGGGTCATCACGGCGGAGGAGGTGAGGGACGCGATGGCGGGTTGCTCGACGGACAAATCTCCGGGTTTGGATGGTCTGCCCTACGAGCTTTACAACTGTATGCCAGACTTGTTTGGAGAAGTCTTGGCGGTCGTGTACTGCAACTGGCAGCAGAACGGGAGCATTCCCGGTTTTGTGAGCCGAGGAGCGGTAACGCTGCTGAAGAAAGATCCAAACAAGGGGGACGCCATAGATAACTTTAGGCCCATCACTCTGCTCAATGCAGACATGAAAATTTTGGCCAAGGTGTTAGCCAAGCGGTTGGCGCTTGTCATCGAGAAACTGGTCGGCACGGAGCAGACGTGCGCCGTGCCGGGCCGGAGCATCCATGACAACCTCCATCTGATGCGCTACATCATAGAGAGGGTAGTTAAGGAACCTGGCATGGGTGGGGCCCTGATCAATTTGGATCAATCGAAAGCTTTCGATAGGGTAGACCATCGATACTTGGAGGCCGTCCTCGAAGCGGCCGGCTTCGGTCCCGTTTTCCGCGGCTGGATGGCTGCCTTGTACACAGGCATCCGTTCGGTTGTTCGCGTCAATGGACGTCTATCGGGACCCTTCGACATTGCTCGTTCGGTTCGTCAGGGATGCCCCCTGTCGCCGCTCCTGTACGCAAAAATTTCCTTCTTGACATTTGAAAAATGTCGAGAAACATAATTTTGGAACGCTTGTCTTGTTCTTTTGACAAGCATTTCCCGAGGCTTCAGATGCCAGAAGAGAAAAAAGAACAAAGTAGCGCGTGCTCACACAGTGACAGGAACGCAGTTGCTGTAAACGTCACAAAGACTGTGATTACAGCTACTAACAGCCCTCTCACCACCACCACCACCACCACCACCACCAACACCAACAACAAAAACAGAACTGTAACCAAGGTTACAAAACCATGCGTAAAAACCGTCACAAATGTCTCTGACGTAAGCACCATTGCTGCTGACGCCATCATCACCACCACCAACAACAACGACGACAACAACAACAACAACAACAACGACGACAACAACAACAACAACAGCAACAACAAGGACGTAAAGTTATCGACCGTAAGCAATGACACCATCACCTGTTCAACAAACTCTACTGCCACTACCACCACCTTTGAACCAGGCAGTACATACACCAACATAAACAAAAATATCCAGAAGAACATGTCCGCCAGCACAACAAAAACAAATTTCGCAAATGCTCTAAAGGAAAAAAGAACAATAGTGACATTCACACAAAAACAAATAAGACACAAAATCCCTTCTTACGAAAGAAGGAGATGATGTCAGAATAAACATACCAAAAGATATTATAGAAATGAAAAACAAAAAGTGCATCATTTATAAACTGGTAAACACAAAAACCAGACGTGTAGAAAATGTTAGCACAGATAAAATTGAAGTTTGTCTTAGAAAAATTTGGCCTTATCAAAATCATGTCACCTGGGGAAGAAAATTTGGAACGGTGCAAGTGAGATTTCTGGATGAAAATTTAGCTAAACAATTTTCGACACTCTCTCTCCGCACAGATGACTTGGTAATGATACCGAGTTATCTAGGACAGAGAGTGAACAAAGTTATAATAAAAAATGTGCCATCGGAGGTGGACACCCAATGGCTGATATCGGCCGTATGCCTGGAAATGGAGGAGGCAAATATTTTGGAGATTACGGTCGGAGAGGAAAAGAACTGGGGAGGGAAAAATCTGGAAATCCTTCTCCACATCACGGAGGAGGCTTCACAGAAAATTCCACCAAACATTAGATTGGCAGAGGACCACAAGCTGTATGTGGTGGTAGAGGGCAGGCGACCTCGCTGTTACCTATGCAACAGCGAAGCACATCTGAAAAAGGACTGCCCTCTGGCGGCTAAACAAAAACAACAACAACAACAACAACAACAGAAGCAACTACCAAATACTCCCAACAGAAAAACCTTACTACCAACACCCAGCAACACAAAAAACAACAACAGAAATATCAGCAATAACCACAACAGAAAAGACAACAGAAACTGCAAAAACAGAAGAAAAAAAAGAAAATTCCAAGACTGCCTCTCCCTCCCCCATATCACATACACCACACATAAATAACAAGCAGCCAACATCAATAAAAACAGCAACACAAACACTCACAGAAACACACACAGACGCACAAAATTTGCCGTTACCTCTTTCTGACTCCTCAGATCTCCCATCATCCGATGAAGAGAGTGGGGAGGAGTGGAAAATAGCTACGAAAGGAAAGAGGAAGCGCAGTAAGAAGAAAACAAAACAAAATGCAAACACAAACAAAGCAGGGAGATTCACATCTCCCGAAAATACTACTAACACCAATAGGAATATAAAAAAACAATGCTAACAGCAATAGACAGTACAAACACAGAGTTGATGAATTACATCAACTCTAAAACAAACATCACAAATAACGATATCAAAACCAACAACCACCCACGTACAACACCGCCAAAACACATTAAAATTATTCATGTAACACCAGCATTACACAACACAATAAAATCCTTCTACCCCAACTCGGTAGGGGGATTCCAGAAATATTTGTGCAAGAAATTGTACAATAGCCTCCTTGGTGAAAAATCCAAGGAGGAAACAAAACTTTCTAACGGTAAGTAACACACTGTTCTTTTGTTTTGTGCTTTAAAGCACACGTATAAATAGAATCATGGTGAAGATTGGCTGTGTGAACGTGCGTGGCTTGGGGTCGCCTTGGAAACAAGGGTACCTCTTAAATGACATCAAGTCACACAATTTGGATATCATAGCCATTAGTGAGACCAGACTCCATGAACCGCGGGCCCTAAAGTCCATGTTTGGCGGACAGTTTAACATTTATTTTTCTCCCTGTCTGCCGAGGATGGGCGGTAGTGGCACGGCGGTTCTTTTTCGCAAGAGTCTGAATCTCCAAGTAAAGACGATATTTACGGACCCGGAGGGTAGACTGGTTGTCCTAGATGTGGACGGCAGCGATGGAGGTGCTTTTCGGTTGCTGGCAGTTTATGTGCCTCCTTTAACAGGTCGGTCGGACTTCTTTCGACGTCTAGAAGTATTCCTGGGAACGTCTCGTCCCTTACTTTTAGTGGGGGATTGGAATGCTACATTGGACACGCATCTAGACTACGTGGGGAGTGACAAAGCTAGAAGGGGATGCAAAGGCCTCAGAGACTTGCTCAGACGCTTCCAGTTGTCTGACAGGTACCGACTCGACCACCCAAATGTGCCAACGTGGACTTGGAGCAACCGCATTGGGTCGTCGAGATCGTATCTAGATAGGATAGTGTGTAGGACAAGAGATAGAGATAGTTTAGGATGTCCACAGTTCCACATAGTCAGCTACACGGATCACAAACTTGTGACGTGTACGCTAGACTTAGATAAGGCACATAGGCAGGGTCCCGGTTACTGGAAACTAAACGCGTCTTTCCCGTCGAGACAGGTTTTCAGAGACCGGATTAGCACGTTAGTAAAGAGGGCTTTGACGGGAGCCATCGTCAACAACAAATGGTGGTTTGCCCTCAAGAGAGCAGTAAGGGCGGAAGCAATAAGGTATAGCAGGGCACTAGCTGTAGAGAGGAACAGAGTAGAGGGGGAGCTAGTGATAAAGTTAGAAGAGGCATTGCGAAGTGGCATCGCATCCGACGTTTTAGCGGCGAGGTTGGCCCTCGACCAACACTTCAATGCTAAACACGAAGGGTGTGCTGTCAGGGCAAGGATGCGTGCTCTGAGGAATGAAGGTGTTGGAGCCGCACGAAAGGCCCGGGTGGCGGAGGCACAGCGGGGTAACAGAGCCACCATCCGGTCTCTGGTAGATGAACAGGGGCGCGAATTGCTCGAGCCGAGCAAGATGTGCGAGGCGTTTCAGCGGCATTTTGCCCGACTGTTTGGGAGGAGTGGCGAGCGAGAAGGCAGGGTGGACTTTAGTGCCTACCTGCACAGCTTGCCACGACTCTCGGCAAGAGAGGCGGAGTGCTGCGAAGGGGTCATCACGGAGCAGACGTGCGCCGTGCCGGGCCGGAGCATCCATGACAACCTCCATCTGATGCGCTACATCATAGAGAGGGTAGTTAAGGAACCTGGCATGGGTGGGGCCCTGATCAATTTGGATCAATCCAAAGCTTTCGATAGGGTAGACCATCGATACTTGGAGGCCGGCTTCGGTCCCGTTTTCCGCGGTTGGATGGCTGCCTTGTACACAGGCTTCCGTTCGGTTGTTCGCGTCAATGGACGTCTATCGGGACCCTTCGACATTGCACGTTCGGTTCGTCAGGGATGCCCCCTGTCGCCGCTCCTGTACGTATTGACTCTCGAGCCACTACTGCGGAAGCTGGCGACGCTGAGGGGCATCCCGCGAGAACTGGGGTGCGGGACGAGCGTGTCGGCATACGCGGACGACGTCACCGTCATAGCGTCTAGCCACGAGCACATCGAGCTTGTCGGCGAGACGCTGAAAGACTACGAAGCGGTGACGGGAGCGAAAATCAACCGGGATAAGTCGGTGGGTTTGCTGCTCGGCACCTGGAGAAGCAAGCCCATACCGTCCGGCAGCGCCTCAGTCGTGGGACGCTGGACGGACGGTCCGGTCAAGTTGCTCGGAGTCTGGTTCGGTCCGGACCTGCAAACGGAGAAGAACTGGGACGAGATAACGAGTAGGGTGGCCACTCTCTGCCGGCAATGGTCCGAGAGGAAGCTGTCCCTAAAAGGTCGGGCGGAGGTGGCCAACGCGTACATCGCGTCCGTCATCGAATACCGCCTGACCGTCGTGCCTTGTCCCGATCGCGCCATCACCGAAATGGAGCGCATCCTCTTCCGCTTTTTGTGGAAAGGAAGCGTTCCGATGGTGAGGCGATCCGTTTGTTGCCAACACCCGCTGAAAGGAGGGCTGGGCATGCCGTGGTTGATGATGCGCAGACATGCGCTGAGACTGCGACATCTCCGGCTCTACGTAGACGACGGTGAACAGGTGTGGTCGCCGTTTGTGCGACGCGCTTTCCCGCAGCTCGTCTCCATGACCGAGCTGCAGTCGTGGATCAAAAAGAGGCCGAGGAATGGCGAATGGCACCGTGAGTGTCGCGTTGCTCTGCAACAACTTTGCCGTCCCGGGTCGACCTTGAGCGGCTGCATCACAACGAAGTCATTCTATAGGGGATTAGTGGAGGGCAGGTACGACGACGATCTCGGGGCGAACCTGGGCGTCGACGAGGAATACCTGACCCGCCTGTTCAGGACGACTTTCGGGCCGGGACCTATGGACAACTTCCAGAGATCCCTGGCCTGGCAGTGTTACCGAGAGGCGCTACCCGTTCGGGATAAGCTCTATAGACACGGCTCGCGAAATGCGGGGCCGACCTGCCCGAGATGCGGTCAGAGCGATGAAACCGTTCTGCACGCACTCGTGCAGTGTCCAACCATTTCGGAGCTGTGGGCTTATGTCGAACGACTGCTGTCGCGTGTGGGACGAGTCGGTTTATCAACCGAGTCTATCATTAATATCGTCACGCCTCCTTCCTTTAAACGGGAAGGAAGAGCTGTATTCATCGTACTTGTGGCTATGGCGAAAGAATGCATCTGGTGGACGCGTCTGAAAGGATTAGAGACAAATACTTTTCTCTCTGGTCAATCTCTCATCAACTTTTTCAAGTATCACTTGAAAAGGAAGGTGAGAGTAGAGAGGCAAGTGTTGTCTAGCAAATGTTTCGAAAAAAGATGGATACATGTAGCAAGAATGGCACGTATAAATGACGAAGCCACCATGACCATGATTTTATAAAACGTTTTAAAATTTTGTAAACAGAGTTACTTACGTTTCTTGCATAAATAAAAGAAATTTTATTTAACAAACTGTGACACTAAGGACCGAGGTTACCGTGGTCTTTTCGTAGGTTTTTCTTTCCACGGATAACCTCCCCATTTATTGGGAATTTTCTGTATTATTTCGTATTTTTTGTAAATACCCCAAACGTTTTGCGATGTTTTTTTTTCATCGTTGTCCCCACTTTTGTTTTTTTTTCTGCTTTGTTTTCGCCCCCCTCGAAAAGAAAAAACTCTACATTTGTATTTTGTCCCCTCTGTGTTGAGCCCTGTGTGGCTAATAAAGAAACCTATCTATCAAACTATCTGCTCCAGCATGGCTGCAGTCAAATGACTGAAACAAGTAAAAGAATTAAAGAATATATATATATATATATATATATATACATACATACACACACACATTCATACATACAGATGTATACAAATATATATATGGATATATAGATGCACACACATCCACGTTCACGCACACACACGCACATATATGGACGTGCGCACACGCACACACACATACAGACACTCGCACACACACACACACACACACACACACACACACACACACACGCACACGGGCATAACATACTGAATGACATGAAAGTATGATAAGAATTCTTTTGTTATATTTTTGGTCTATTTTTCAAGAAATATATTTATTTTTCAACAAAGTCTCCGTCGTTAACTTCAATACAGTTTGTGTACGTATATAGCTTGCACAGCTGCTCAGTGGCATTTAAATATAACTGTATGTCTCTTTTAGCCAACCACTCTTCTGTAGCTGACAACAAGTTCTTCCTGGCAGGAGAAGTTACCTGCCATTCAAGTGGTGCTTCAAATTTGGAAGTAGGTGAAAAATCACAGGAAGCAAGGTTTGGTGAACAGGCTGGGTGAGGGAGGTGGGCAGCACTTCAAAGCCAAATTCACGAATGGCATTCTTTGATACTCGAGACGTGTGAGCTGGTGCAACATTGCGAAGACGTAGGAGACCGGTATTCTACATTCCACGGCGCTTTGTCTTGGTACGATCTCACTGCCACCGAAGCAAATCAACATAATAGGCACCTGTGGCGACATGTAGTCAATTAACACCACCCCTTGCTGAGTCGTTGAAGATTGTGCGCATGATTTTTCCTGCACTGGGTCGAACTTCAAATTTCTTAAGCGGCAGGGTGTACTTGTGCACCCACAGCTAGAATCTTTCTCGCGTTCCGGGGTTGCAATGGTAGGTCCTTGTCTCATTTCTGGTTATTAGTCGCTGCTTCAACAGAGCCCCAGATCTTATTTATAAAGGGCTTAAAATTTTACTCAGAACATCACACCTTGATGTCTTTCATTTCCGGAGTTACCATTCCCGACACCCAGCCAGCAGACATCTCTGACGCATTCCAATGTTTACTGAGTGGTTCGATTAACCACCGCTTCGATCAACCAAACTCCCATACTTCATGTTCATTGGTTCGCTTCGACGCGACTTTATCTATATCTTATTCGTATATAGAGCAACAACCTAGATGCTTACAGCTATCGTTGCAAAAATTTATAATTCACTTCTACTCATTAGGATACAACCAGGAATTGAGGAAGTTGTGAGAAAAAAAAAATCAAAATGGCGTCAGAAAAAAATAGATGATCCACTCTCAAACAAAGACTTGCTGTTCGTTGTCTACTGGAGGAAATAGAGGCCAAAAATCTTGAAGCAGTATTTCTGGTTGTTGATTTCCTAAGGACTCTTGGCTTTATCCATTGTGATAAAATGGAAGAAATACTACTAGTGTACAGCAACAGTAATTATGATGTCCTCTAAGAAATCGAAATCAATGGTAAGGGTCCCAAGACGGGACCCCTACCATTGTTTCTTTGACATCAAAGCCAGAATACTCCAGAGAGACACACTGGGACTTTCTCTCTTCGTGATCACCCTGGATTATGTCCTCAGAACATCACTTGACAATCTAAGCAACCTCGGTTTTACACTCGCGAAAAGAAGAGCGACTGGACATCCAGCTCAAAAAGTAACCGATGTAGACTATGCTGATGATTTAGACTTGCTCTCTGTCACAATATCAAACTCCACTCAGTTACTTCATAGTCTACAATTAACTGCACAAGATGTTAGACCAATTGTTAGTCCGAGTAAAACAAGTTTATTAAAGACAATGGGCTATGATTTTAGAAAACTTTAGCTGCTGCATTTAGCAGGATCCGGCTAGTTCTGTATATATATACATGTCCTTGCATTTTTAAAGACAATAGGCATTGATTTTAGGGAAATATAGCTGCTATGTCTAGCGGGTTCAACGACCACATGGACCATTAGCCATTAGCTCACCGTTTTCCCTGTAATTGTTCTGGTTTGGACGCGTGTGATTCTCAATAATTCCTGATATTAGCTCTCACACATCAATTTGAAGAAGCAATATTTGTAAGACGAAAGTTGGTTGGGAATATTAAGTTTCACTCTTCGCTGTTGTAGATCAACTGTAATTTAGGACACCCGGAAATCACATATATGATGTGTGTGTGTGTGTGTGTGTGTGTGTGTGTGTGTGTGTGTGTGCGTGTGTGTCTGTGTGTGTGAATTATTTTACACACTCATAGATATGCATGGGAGCGTAAGCTCACATAATCATCACGGATATTTATATAGATATTGATTTTCACATTCCTATACAAATAATGTTTATGCGTAGGGGATGGGTGTGTGTTTCTGTATGCAGTCACACATGTATATTTAAGCGAATAGATGACTATATATATATGCGTACGTTTGTGAATGTGATACTAATACATATATACACATATACATGCGTATATATATGTAAGCATGCATGCATGCATGTATGTGTATATATATGTGTGTGTGTGTGTGTGTGTGTGTGTGCATGTGTGTGTGTGTGTGTGAAAGATTTCTTGTTAAATATATGCCTTGATACGTGCGTGTGTGTGTGTGTGCGCGCGCGCGCATCTTAATTAATTTACTAATGAGTCTGAAACATTTAAAATTGTGCACATGTATTAAATTAACTTGCATGTAATTAAACCTTATGAAAAACGGTGAACCTTATGAGAACCAGTTGGATGTTCAACTCTGTTTCACTACTGCGTAGAAAGAACGAATGAATAAACTATCTTTCTTTTACACGTTTCAGTCATGTGATTGTGGCCATACTGGAGCACCACCTCAAAGGGTCTCAGACGAGGAGGTCGACTCCAGGACTTATTCTTTGTAAGCTTAGTACTTATTTTATCGTTCTCTTTTGCCGCCGAACCGCTAAGTTACGGGGACGTAAACACACTAACACCGTCGGTGATGGGGGGGACAAACACACACACACAAATACTCGCGCGCACACACACACTCAGATATGCATATATATATATATATATATATATATATATATATATATATATATCAATTTAAATAAGAGCTAAAAGACGATCGTTTTTAGCTCTTATTTGAATTGATATGCACACAAAATTGTACGATTAACAACCTTACATGTGAGAATTTTGCTACGTTGATAACAGATACAATATTTTTACCAAATTTTGGTATAGATCTATAAATACAAATATATATATATATATATATATATATATATATATATATATATATATATAT